>NC_060269.1:48059992-48293068 GCF_021613505.1 Equus quagga | reverse complement strand
AAAAAAAAACAAAACAAATCATACAATATATATTCTTTGGGTTTAGTTTCTTTCGTTTAGCATAATATCTTTGAGATTCACCTGTCCATTTTCATTTATTAGTATTTCATTCCTCTTGATTGCTGTGTAATATTTCATAGTATGAATGTATGAAAATTTGCTTATCCATTCTCCTGTTGAAAAGCATTACAGTTGTTTCCAGATTGGGCTCTTAAGAATCAAGCTGCCATAAAGAATTTTTTAGGAGTCTTTTGTGGATATGTATTTTCATTTCTCTTGAGTAAAAACCTAAGAGTAGAATTGCTGGAGTATAGGGGACATGCATGTTTTATTGTATAAGAATCTGGCAAACAGTTTTCCAAAATGATTGGACCATTTGATAATCCCACTTACAATGAATCAGAGTTCAAGGTCTCCACATGCTTACCAGCATTTGATGTTGTCAGCCTTTCTAATTTTACCCACACTGGTAGGAGTGATTTTGCATCTATAGATTCAATAGTCATTTGCCTGATGATTAATGATGTTTATCACCCTCAATATGTAAACTGATCTTTGGCAAGTCTTTTATAAATTTGTTGTTCAAGTATTATTTCTTTGTTTCTTTTCTTTTTTTTTCTTTTGGCGAGGAAGCTAACATCTGTTGCCAACCTTCCTCTACCTTATGAGGGATGCCGCCACAGTGTGACTTGATGAGTGGTATCAGGTGTGCACCCAGGATCCGAACCTGTGAACCCCAGGCCACTGAAGTGGAGTGCAGTAACTCAACCACTATGCCACTGGGCCAGGCCCTATTTTTTCTATTTTTTAAAATTGTCTTTCCTGTTTTTGATTTGTTGGAGATATTTATATATTATGGATATATATTATTTAGGAAAAAGTCCTTTTCCTATGTCTCCTTTACTCTCACACTACTGCCACACTCACAACACTTGTGACACCAGATGTGTGGAATTTTTTCCCATGCCAAGTAGTTCTCTGACATCAGATGAGTGTCCTACAATTCAGCTCAATTCTGATCATACCAGCTAGCATCACATCCCACAGGTTAAACGTTCAGTCTTACAAGACTGCTTCTCAATTTCAGATGCCAATGCAAGTCCAGATTGTCACCTATGCTTCTGACTAACTGGCTATAGAGTATAGCTTCCAGTGACCCCTTCCTTGGGTTCCATTAATTTGCTAGAATTACTCCTGGAACTGAAAGGAACATTTTACTTACTAGATTACTGCTTTATCATGAAAGGATATAGCTCAGGAACAGCCAGATGGAAGAGATGCACAAGGTAAGGTATAGGGGAAAGGGTGCAGAGCTCCCAAGCTCTCTGAACACATGCCAGTCTCCCTGAATCTCCATGAGTTCACTGACCCAGAAGTTCTCCAAACTCCATCCTTTTCGGTTTTGATGGAAGCTTCATTACATAGGCATAATTGAGTAAATCATTGGCCATTGGTAACCGAACTCAATCTCTAGCCCCTCTCCCCTCTCCAGAGGTTGGGAGTGGGACTAAAAGTTCCAGCCCTCTAATCACTTGTTTGGTTCCCCTGGCAGAGCCGCATCCTTAGATGCTTTCCAAAAGTCGCCTCATTAACATAACAGAAAGCACTTTTGTTGCTCTTATCACTTAAAAAATTACAAGGATTTTAGTGGCTCTGTGTTAGGAATGGAGACAAAGACCAACTACATATTTCCTATTATTATCTCTAAGTTCTTTGTCAGATATATGTATTACAAATAATTGCTTGCTTTTACTTAGTCTCTTTTGATGTATAGCACGAGGTAGAACCTAAGGTATTTGTTTTACGTATTTTTATCCTTTTTCTCCAGTGGTTTTTTTTCTGTGTTTGAATTCCGTTATTGTTGAATGTTCTTGTAACTTGTAACAAAAAATCCTTGGCTTCGAATATGTAAAACTATTTTGGTCATTCTGTTTTACTCTATTGACTTGTATTTCTTTGTTTATGCCAATAATACACCATCTTATTCATTGAAGATCATGATTATATTGTGTTTATATGTTATTCAAATTTGTTTTTTCTTAATGATTTTATTTATTAGGTGTTTTTATTTTGTTATGAATTATAGAGTGATCTTGTTAACTTATACCAAAGAAAGAAAAAAGAAAAAAAAAAACCTGTTGGGATATGATTGGGATTGTGTTGAATCTATAAATCAGTTTTGGGAGAGCTAACATCTTAACTAGACTTCATAGTCCTATTCAGGAACAAGGCGCATCTCTCAAAGTTTTTAGGTTTTCTTTGATTTCTCTCAATAGCGTTCAATGATCTGTAGTTTCCAATGTAGAGGTCTGCAACATATTTTGATGTATTTGTTCATAATTATATAATTCTTTTGAGCACTAAAATAAATAGCATTATTTTACATTAAATTTTTGGTTGTTTATAGATATACAATTATTATTATCACTATTGTTTTTGTCATTGTTGTTGATATTTGTATATTGATCTTATTTGCTGCTACCTAAATAAATCAACTTTTTAGTTTTGGTAGATTTTTGTTAATCTTTTGGAATTTTCTATATAATCTTATTAACTATGAATAAAGAGTTAAAATCTTCCTTTCTGTGTATTTTAAATATGTTGATTTTTGCCATATTGTATTGGTTGAGTTTCAAAACAATGTGGAATAGAAGTGATGATAACAGATAGCTTTGCCTTTTTCCTCTCGTAAGGGAGAAAGCATTCTGTACTTCACCATTAAGTGAGATGTTAGCTTTAGTTTAGTTTTTTTTCTTTAATAGATGTTCTTTATCGGGTTGAGGGTATACTCTGTTCCTAGTTTGCTGACAGTTTCATATTGATTGGGTGGTAAATTTTGTATTTTCTGCAGCTGTTGGGAAGATCACTTGATTTTTCTGTTTTATTAGTTAATGTGGTAAATTTCATTGTTTTTCAATGCTAAAACAAACTTTCATTCCAGAGATAAACCCCACTTGGTCATGATATGTACATCCTTTTATACTGCTGGATTTTGTTTGCTAATATGTTATTAAAGATTTTGATCTCTTCATTTACAAGCAATATTGACCTGTAATTTGTTTCTTCTGGTGTCCTGGTCAGCTTCATGCTGGTGTTATGTTGGCCTCTTCAAATAAGCTGGCAATTGTTCTTTTCTCCTCTATTATTCAAAGATTTTGTGTAAAACCAGTATTAGTTTTTCCATAAATACTTAAAAGACAACCAGTGAAAACATCTGGGGCTGCAATTTTCCTCAAGAGAAATTTCTCTTTCTCTTTGGTTTGGTTTTTGTTTGTTTATTTGCTTGTAACTTACAAATTGAATTTCTTTGCTAGAAGTATGACTATTTCAGTTTCTTCCTGTGCTACTTTTGGTAAGTTGGCTTTCAAGGAAATTGCCTATTTAATCTAAGTTGTTAAATATATTGGCATAAAATTGTTCTTAAGGTTTTCTTACCCTTGCCTGCGCTTAGTCTCTTGTAAGAGTTCTTCTTTCATTCTTGATATTGGAAAATGGTTTTCCTTTATTTCTTGAGTATTTTAGGAGTTTATGAATTTTATTCATCATTTTAAAGAACAGTCTTTTTGCTTTATTAATTTTTCCATTATTGTTCCATTTTATATTTCACTGATTTGGGCTCTATCCTTTAATTTCTTCCTTCTAGCTTCTCTGGGTTTAATTTGCCCTTCTTTTTCTAGTTTCTTTATGTGGAGGAGTGTATCATTAATTTTAGTCTTCTTCTTTTCTGTTCTAAGAATTGCATTTAGAGCTTAAAATTTTCCTTTAAGTGCTGCTTTACTGCATCCTCTAAGTTTTAAATTTTTGTGTTTAATTTTCTGTTCAGTTTGAAATAATTTCTATTTTTCCTTGTAATTTTCTTTTTTGACATTTGATTTATATAGAAGTATGTGGTTAATTTCCAAATAGTTGTGGATTTTCTAGCTACCTCATTGTGATTGATTTCTAATTTAATTCTGTTGTGCTCAGAGAATATGTTCTGTAAGATTTCTGTCTAGTAAAATTTATTCAAGCTTACTTAATGGCCTAGCATATGGTCTATCTTAGAGAATGATCAATGTGCACTTAAAAAATGTGTATTCTGCGGTTATTGCATGCTGTGTTCTACAAATATCAATTAGATAAGTTAGTTGCCAATGTTGTTCAAAATGTCTATATCCCTATTTCCTAATTGTTCTATCAGTTAATGAGAAGAGTGTTAACAGTCTCAAAATGTAATTGTGGATTTGTCTAATTCAACCTTTAAGTCTTTTAGGTTTTTCCTCATTCATTTAGAGTTTCAATTATTATAGACATTCACACTGAGGATTATTTCTTTCTGATGACTTAACATTTTAACGTTATGTATGTTCCTCTTTTTATCTCAATAATATTTCTTGTCTTGCAGTCTATTTTGTCTCATATTAATATAATCACATCAGCTTTCCTGTGCATATTGTTAAAAAATATATTAGTTTATAATTGGAAAGGGCTTATAAAAATCCCAGGTATGTAGTCAGTGATACGTAAGTGGGAAAATAAACAAACCCTCAATTTCCGAGGATCACTTTATTCCATGTAAACCAATCTGCATATTACTCCTTCTCATGCGGTTCTCCCTCCCCAAAGCCATTCCCCTTGTATGCTGTGCCTTCCCCTACTTCTACTTTTACCTGAGTCTGACTCATTTTCCTATAGTATTTCTTCTGTCCATGACATTTTCTGAAAAGTGGGCTTTCCCTTCTCTAAGCTCCTACAGCGCCTGCCATCTCTCTCTCATTCAAAGTTTTCATTTGCTGCCTTATAATTTAGGTTTTATGTTTCTCTTTGCTCATCATTAGGCTATATGCCATTTTCATATTGGGATACGATCATTTTGCTTGTGTCACTCTTTCCTCACAGCAGTTTAAGTAAAATGTGTTTTGTTTTTTTGGCTCACTTATATTTAGACATGCTCCTAAGAATTGCCTTTGGTATATACAGAGGGACAGAGCAACAACAGGGCAATGAAATGGCCACGAGTAACCAAAATCAGAGAGGAACTATGGAAGAAAATTGCTCTGTCAAGGCCAGTTGAGTGGTACAGAAGTTTTCTTAACCTGCTTTATAGTTTTGCCTACACCTACTTGGAACAGTGTTGGTGGAATAATATGCATGCAGAATCAGGACAGTGGAAAGTATGAGACTTTCTACAACTAGTGCCCCATCCATTATTCCAGCCAATTTTAATGACGATGATGATGATGATAATGCCCTATACATCATGTAACATCTGCCAAGCACTTTCTAAATGCTTCATATATATACTAACTCTTTAATCCTCACAGCAATACTATTATTTAGTTATCATGATCCACATTTTACACAGGAGGAGATGGAGATACTGCAATAAGAAGTAATATGCCCAAGAACTCTTAGCCGTTAAAAGTCAGAGTCAGGTTTTGGACCAAAGTGCCTTAAGCTCCAGAACAGACATGTGTATGTTTGGAGCCATCTTTCTTTGATTTTTCACAAATATGGCAGTAACATCTCTAACCCTCCAAATCTTCAGAAGTGAGATGAAGAGGCTGGTGTAAGAGTTCCGATTTGTCCTCTTAACCTGCCAATGCCTTCACTGTGTCTGTATAAAATGAGAAAGCATTAGCCCTTGCTAACTGCTACAGGCATACTTTCCTTAAATAAAAGAGTAGATAAATAACCAGTGGGAATGCCATTTATTCATTAAAATTCTACACAGCAAAATATCTACTCATTACCTCAATGACTAATGTGCTCCAGTGTCTTCACGTATATCATAAAACATAATAAAATTGATAATGGATATATTCCCCTTAATAATATTGCTGCAAGTTAAATTCCTATTTAATGACATGAAAAGAAGCACATTTCTGTGCATAAAATAGTAAAATGTCAGATTATAGCTCAACAAAGAGCTGCATTATTATTTAAAGGAAAATTAATGAATCATCCAAAATAGCACATCATAATTTTTTCGTATTTGTTTTCTATTTGAATTATTTCTTCCTACTCCAGGAACAAAACCAGGACATTCCACATCTCTCAGCATAGCTTTCCACTCGAATGGTTACAAGACGTATTTTAACAAATTGCTATTTAGAGATAATTTTTCATGATTCTGATGTGATAAGACTTCCATTACTTTTTAAAATGAGCTAATAATAAGTTAAAAACGTAATATAAAAGCATAAGTTTTCCTATTCTTTACTCTTTAACAGCAAAACTCTTACAGGTATATAATATCAAAATCTCCCACAAAACAATAGCCCTAAAATGACAACGTAGTACGATCCAACTTAGAGTTACTGCACTTCAAAAAGTAACATCAAACAGAACGCTCACAAATCCCAGGAACTCCATCCCAGCCAGGGCGCACATCATTCTGTTTATGTCTTAAATGCAACATTAAATGCATATCTGCAACAGAAATACATAGCCCTCAATCTAAGTGCAGACATTTTCTGGGAAGCATTATAAAATTTAGCGAAATCCATTGCTGTGAAGTCACCCAGAATGAAATAGCAACTTGGAAGTTTTTTATGAAGTTTCTATTGTAAAGCCTGCCTAATGTTATGTGGGAACATTTCACTAGTATCCTTCTTTCTTCTTATGTTTCTCCTTTTTCCAAGAAATGTTCAGAGGGCTTCATAAATTCAGGAATCAGAGAGTTCACCAAATCACTAAAATATTTCATTTCTAAATTTTAAGAATAACTAAATATTTGTAAGTGTGTTGGTACTCGTGAAAACACAGGTTGTAGAAATGTATGTTTTTGTTTTAATTTTTTAATTCTGATCATGAATATTATCTTAGAAATATATGTTAGGGGGCCCCAGCCCAGTGGCACAGTGGTTAAGTTCGCACGTTCCACTTCTCAGAGGCCCGGGGTTTGCTGGTTTGGATCCCGGTGCAGACATGGCACCTCTTGGCAAAAGCCATGCTGTGGTAGGCATCCCACCTATAAAGTAGAGGAAGATGGGCATGGATGTTAGCTCAGGGCCAGTCTTTCTCAGCACAAAGAGGAGGATTGGCAGTAGTTTGCTCAGGGCTAATCTTCCTCAAAAAAAAAAAAAAGAAATATACGTTAAACAAGATATGTAGGTGTAAGTAGAAGAACGTATGTACTTTCAATTATTTTGAGCACAATTACTTGCAATTTGGGAAAAAACGGAGGATTAATAACTCCCAAGTTTCATTTGAAACCTAATGAATATGTGCATATTTAGAGTCATAAAAAAGTATTTACAATCTAATTAACTGTCAGCTATGTTTTGTTTATTTAAATGAATACATATCTGTCAGACTCAGGAATTCAGAAGTAATTTTTAAAGACTTTGGGGAAGTAATCTTTAACTTTTATTTTAACAAAATCACAATGCGCAAGTTTCAATGCATTTGTCTCTGTGCTCTTTTATTTTATGAATCTAGATTGCATTTGCTATGCCAAAGATCAAATGAATAGAGAGAAAAACGGAGAGGGGAGTGTTTTCTTCTCCAAATTAAGAGGAATCAAACTGTTAGAAGAATAGCAAATATAATTCTCAAACTTCAAGCCTTTTCGACACATTCACGCAGTTAAGGAAGAGGTTTTTATAGGGATCCTGAAAATGTCGTTGTTAAAGAGAGACAGTGGTGCCTGAAAAGACTGTAACGTTTAACTCAATAGATTCTGGGGTTTTTTCTCATTTCTCAACAATATGGTGCGTAATTTATTTTCCCTACTTTATGAAAGTGGTAAACATATTCTGGAAGCTATTAGGAAAATAATTCATTCTTTATCCCATTTTATGTATCTTTATTTTCATTGTTCATCATGAAATAAGTATGGTTTTGGTTTTATATCGAAAGAATTCACTTTAGTTTTTTTACTTATTCAACGAATATAAACCCTATCACCAGACATACTTACAATTTTTTTTTTTACCTGAAACTAATGTAATGTTGTACGTCAACTATATCTCAAAAAAAGACAAGGAGGAAAAGTATAAATGCCAAAACTCTATGGGAAAAAATCTGTATCTATAGTTTTGTGAGGAGATCCCTAGAAAAAGGCCCATTCAAATTGTACAGTTTTTCCAGTTCTGTGTTGTGACCCACATCTCTACTAATAGTGTAATAACTTAGTTGATGGGTCATAATCTATTCTCAATAGACAGTACCTATCTAGACTGGCTATTATATCACTACACTATCTCATAACATTACTTGTGTGTTTTATCAAGGCATGATTGAACAAATAAACTACTGAAATAATAATATGAGGGGCCAGCCCCGTAGCGCAGGATTTAAGTCTGCATGTTCCCTTTCGAAGGCCTGGGATTCGCTGGTTCAGATCCTGGGTGTGGACCTATGCACTGCTTATCCAGCCATGCTGTGGCAGGCATCCCGCATATAAGAAATAGAGGAAGATGGGCACGGGTGTTAGCTCAGGGCCAATCTTCCTCAGCAAAAAGAGGAGAATTGGTGGCAGATGTTAGCTCAGGGCTAACCTTCCTCAAAAACAAATATAATAATGTCAAACAATTTGATATTGATATCATCTAAAATCAGCCCCCTTCCTCATAAAAGTATTTCAGTAATTCAGGAGTTCTATCAACTAGGACCCAAAATTTCCCTAGATTCAAATTCCAGGTCCATTTTCCATGCATTTTATACACGGGATTCTTACTCTGTCCTTGAGACTAACAGATGGTACATCATCTTTTCTCCTTTTCTGTCCTTTCTGTCCCTCATCTTTTTGGTAAAGGACCCCACTGCTTTTTGTGTTTGAATTCCTTTTATTCCATATAGGTTAATTACCATATCTTTACTCAGCTTGGAAGGCACCATTTCCACATTGTTCGCTGGGAAAGACTCCATGGTGAAAATTATTAACCAATAAGAACCACTTTAGGTGAAAGTGCTGAGGTCTACTCTGGTGTGAGTGTCTTTAACAAGAGTGGAAACTACATTTATCTCTTAAGTGTGGGGAGACCAGGTGGGGGTTCTTTATTTCAACTGACTTGATCCCAAACATATGCAGGAGGCTTGTAGTCTGACCTTTCACTAGAAGTGAGCTAAATGGAGATAGGGGTTTTTCTTTAAATTATTAATTTCTGAATTCCAAAAGCTGGAATGATTTCTGTCATATAAAGCTCAATTTGATCTATTAAAAATACATTTCATTAATCAAAAATCTCAAGAAACAGTAACTTTCAGAGGACCCTATGTCAGTAAATAAATATTATTGTACCGATTTTACAGGTGTAGTATTGGTACTGTTAACTAATTCTCTGGAAATGTCACAGAAAATTATAACTATTGCTAGTATATAATGATGATGCTCTTAAATATATACATTTTTATCTGAGGTGAATAATAGAACTTTATATTTGGATACAGTTACATCAACCACCAAAATATTCATTTTTATCTAATATTCAACTGCTTATGTATTATAATATTGGTCTTCAAATATACTTTTGCCAACATCTTATAATAATTTTACAAAACTATGAAGCCCCTCATACGTTTTTAAATAGAAATCTATTATTTTTCTTTATAAGTTTAAACAGTTGAAAAGGATATTTTGTATCATACTTTGTTTTATCTATATACATTAAATATATTTTCCTTGAAATTGTGATGCTGCAGATTTATCTTATTGAAATTACAGATAACATCACAGTGTTTCTTAATCAGCAAGTTAAATCCGTATTGTCAAACAAATCAGGCAAGTCAGACTAATTTTTCATCCTGAGAAAAAATCTGAACTCACTTTCAATCCAAATAACCCTGCCAATCACCATCCTAGACAATCATCTCACTTTGAGATTCTTATTCTTATGTAACCCTGACCTTGAGTGTGTAGTCTGAATGAAACAAGTCACATCCCCAGCACGAATCCTTTCTTAAAACTCAAGTACTCCTTTGAAGGGGAGATTGCCCTTGGTTGTGTAATCTGGAAGTTTTGACCTGGAAAATGCATTTTAACAAGCTCCAGGATGGCAGAGAGGGATACTTTCTTCTGAAAAGTTGGGGAACGCCTACTGTGAAAGAGGAGGGGGGCAAAGAGAACATTAACCATGGAATATTCTCAGGCAGACCACTTTTAGGACAGTACCTATCTGAAAGTTAAGAATCTGGATACTAATTCCCTTAAAATTATTTGTGACTGTCCCACAATACGTGTGTACCTCCATGTGTTTGCAAGCCCAGATTTAAAGACTGATGCATTATCACACATCCAACATATGTTTTCAGTTTACATTACCAAGAGCAATTTTAATTACATTTGTTGACTTGCTGTCTTTTAAAACTGTATTTTGTTTTTTACGGACTATAGTTGTATCTTACATTTAGTATATAAGAATGACAACTTAGCTCTTGATCATTAGATAACTAAGATAAATATTTACTTGCATATTTCTCTTAATTATCATACCAACTCTAAGGAGGATAATATGCCATTTTCCAGATAAAGAAACAGAGTTAGAAAAATTATGTAACTTGCCTAAGTTCACACAAACAGCGAGGGTTAAAGCTGGGAATAGAACTCAGCTTTTTCTGACCTCAACAGTCTATCCCTTTCTTGAATTGATTTTGTTTTTTAAACAAATGCAATTAAACCAATAATTTAATTTGAATAGAATTGAAAATCTTTATATATTATTACACATTGGTTATTCTTCAAAACGAAATTTTAAAATAAATGCATTTGATGGTAAATAAATTTCTATATAAAATATTTTAAATCCTCAAGACTTAAAGACGTACTTAAAAAAAAACTAAATCAGAGTTGTATCTGGATTAGAATGTTATACGTGTCTTAGAATAACATTGCATCTTTTGTGATGTTTAAGACAGTCATCATGTGTCCTTTTTATAATTTTCCATCTAGACCTAAATCACTTTAAACAGAAATACAGTAAAAAACAGAATTATTCAGGTTTCCAGTTGCTGAATGGATATAAAAAGTGTAATACTTTGGTAAAATATCTTGGACTCCATGCTGGATTAGTTAAATTAATCCCTATCTATTGCATGAGAACAAGGTATATTAAGGAGAAAAGAGTTCAAGTGGTTCTGGAACCTCCATGGCAGATAATTAAGATAGTGATTTATAAAGGCTCTGAGTCTAATTCGTGACGTAGTTCATGTGATCTTGCCCGAAATTTATCAAGGATATTTCAGAGAAAAGTTTACAGAAGGCTGCCCTGGATATTTGTGTAAGCTGCAGTTCCCAAAGAAACCAGTACAGGGCCAAACATGGCCCATAGGCCAATTGGCTTATGCAGATTGTGAAATCTGAGTTCACCCTAAAATTTGAAAAAAAAGTATAAACAAGAAACAAACACACTGGCCAGTGGTATGCTGGTAAATTAGAGATTACCTCTACCCCACAACAAAAGCCTATTTTTTGTGTGTGTGAGGAAGATTAGCCCTGAGCTAGCATCTGTGCCCATCTTCCTCTACTTTATATATGGGGTGCCTGACACAGCATGGCTTGACAAATGGTGCATGGATCTGCGCTCAGGCTCAGAACCAGCAAACCCTGGGCTGCCGAAGTGGAGCTCACAGACTTAATTGCTGTGCCACTGGGGTAGCCCCAACAAAAGCCTATTTTTAATGCTTTTCGTGGTGTAAATGCTCTTACCATAACCAGCTTCATCCTACCAAATGAGAAGTTGTTAAGTAATGCACAGTGGGACTCCATTGTAGAGTATCTTCACCTACTGATACAAGAGACCTACATAACCTCAAGTAATTCAGTGATAGTAAAAGGTTATAATGACAAAAAAAGAATTAATGAATCTTGAGTATTTATCTTTGTGTTTAACATCATTTATTTAATTATAAGTTTATAAAAATATATTTTTTTCACGTCAAGTGGATTATTCAAAATTTCTCAAGGGTAAAGATACAGCTTCTATTGAGCTCTATATTGTGTCAAGCCTGATGTGGAATTTTCTACCCCATAAAACTTTGCTATATTCTTGATGCATAGAATATAATGCAATTGTAATCTTAAAAGTCAATTTTAATAATTGCTGTAGTTAACAATCACTTTGCAAAATTCCTGAAAATTTAACTATCTGCTCTCAAATAGTGCAGTAATAGTCAATTTGTCTCCTCTCATCTGCCTGGGGAGCATAAAACTATTTCTCTGCTAAGAGTAGTTCATGCATCCAAGGTGGGCAGCCTAAAATATGGATGGCTAGATGACAGACACAGCATTATTCCTGAGTGGAGGCTGACAAATATGGGATGCTGCTGAACAACTAATATCAGATTGAGGTGACAGCTTCACTGTTAAGCCCTTTTAATCATATACCCCTTAAGTAAGTACTTGTCAATATAAGAATGATTAAATGTCATATATTATTGTGAATCCAAAAATCTTGTGAACTTATTTAATAACCACAATCAAAATCAGTGGCAATCTTTGCTCAC
This sequence comes from Equus quagga, assembly GCF_021613505.1. Classification (NCBI taxonomy): domain Eukaryota; kingdom Metazoa; phylum Chordata; class Mammalia; order Perissodactyla; family Equidae; genus Equus; species Equus quagga. Next base: position 48,280,642 of record NC_060269.1, on the reverse strand, counting down.
GCAATAAGGCAAGAAAGGGAAATAAAGGTATATAGTTTGGAAAGGAAGACATAAAACTGTTTTTGTTTGTAGATGACATGATCTTCTATATAGAAAATCTGAAAAAACTGACAAAAAATCTCTTGGAACTAGCAATTGGTTACAGAAAGTTTGAAGGATACAAGTTTAATATACAAAAGTCAATTGCTTTCCTATACATTAACAATGAACAAATGGAATTTGAAATTTAAAATAATACCATTTATATTAGCAACCAGAGATATTAAATATTTAGACATAAACCTAACAAAATATATGAAAATCTATACGAAGACAACTACAAAACTCTGACAAACAAAATCAAATAACTAAGTAAATGGAGAAATATTTCATATTTATGGATATAAAGGCTCAATATTATCAAGATGTCAGTTCCTCCCAGTGTGACCTACAGGTTCAATGCAATCCCCAAACCCCAGAAATTTATTTTATGAATATTGACAACTGATTCTAAAGTTTATGTTGAGAGACAAAAGACCCAGAATACCCAACAGAATATTGAAGAAAAAGAACAAATTTGGAAGACTGATGTCCCCTGACTTTAAGACTTACTATAAAGCTACAGTACTCAGGACAGTGTGGTAATGTCTAAAGTATAGACAAATAGATCAATGGAACAGAATAGAGAGCACGTAAGTAGACCCTCGTTAACATAGTGAACTGATCTTTTAGAAAGGTTAGAAAGGAGTCAAGGCAATATAATGAAGCAAAAAGTGTTGTTTCATTTCCAAAGTTTTGTGAGTTTTCCAGTTTTATTTCTGTTATTGATTTCTAACTTCATCCATTGTGGTCAGAGAAGACATTTTGTATATCCAAATTTCAAATCTATTGAGGCTTAATGTTTGGCCTAACATATGATCTATTCTGGAAAATGTCCCATGTGCACTAGAGAAGAATGAGTGCGCTGTTGTTGTCAGGTAGAGAATTCTGTACATGTCTATTAGATTCAGCTAGAATATTGTGTTGTTCAACTCCTCTGTTTCCTGATTTATCTCCGGTCTAGCTGTTCGAACCATTATTGAGAATGGGATATTGAAGTCTCCAACTATTATCATGGTATTGTCTATTTCTCCCTTAAATCCTGTCAATTTTTGCTTCATATATTTTGATGATCTATTATTAGATGCATAAATATTTGTAATTGTTATATCTTCTTGCCATATTGAACATTTTATTCCTTCTTTGTCCTGTAAAATTTTTGGTTTAAAGTTTATTTTGTCTGATATTTGTATAGCCATCCCCACTCTCTTTTGTTTATTATTTATGTGAAATATCTTTTTCGATCCTTTCACTTTCAGCCTGTGCTTAGTTGACTTTTTTGTAGTGAAATGTTTAAATTCCTTTCTCATTTCTTTTTGTGTATATTCTATAGCTATTTTCTTTGTGGTTACCATGGGAATTACATTCAACATCCTCAAGTTATAACATTAATTTGAATTTATATTAACTTAATTTCAATAACATACAAAAACTCTGTCCCTTACAGCTCCATCCTCATCGCTGTAACATCCCTCCAGTTGTTGATGTTACAAAATTCCATCTTTATACATTGTGTATCCAAAAGCATAAACTTATAATTCTTTTAAATGCATCAGTCTCTTAAATTATGTAGAAAACAAAATGTAGAGTTACAAACCACAGTTGCAATAATACAGATTTTAGACAAATATTTTTTTTAATGTATTTGTTTCTTACATCATGTAGAAAAGAGAAAGTGGAGTGACATACTACTGTTACAATAATACTGGCTTTTATAATCGTCCATGTCTGTACCTTTACTGAGATCTTTATTTCTTCATAAGGCTTCCAGTTACTGCCCAATGTCCTTTCATTTCAACCAGCAGGACTCCCTCTAATATTTCTTGCAGGAAAGAACTAATGATAACAGGCTCCTTCAGCTTTTATCTGAGACTGTCTCAATTTCTCCCTTATCTTAGAGGGACAGTTTTTGCAGACATAGGGTTCTTGGTTGATAGTTTTATTCTTTTACTTAATTTAATTTATTGATTTTTTGTTTTGAGGAAGATTAGCCATGAGCTAATATCTGCCACCAATCCTCCTCTTTTTGCTGAGGAAGACTAACCTTGAGCTAATATCCGTGCCCATCTTCCTCTACTTTTTTATATGTGGGCCACAGCATGGCTTGCCAAGTGGTACATAGGTCCACACCCGGGATCCAAACAGGTGAACCCTGGGCCGCTGGAGTGGAATGTGTGAACTTAACCGCTGCACCAACGGGCCAGCCCCTGCAGTTTTATTCTTTTAGAATTTTGCATATATTAGCCAATTGCCTCTGGTTTCCAAAGTTTCTAATGAGAAATGTGCTGATAATTTTATTAAGGATCTCAATCTTGTAGGTAATGTGTCACTTTTCTCTTGCTGCTTTCAAGATTCTCTTTCTCTTTGGCTTTCAAAAGTTTGATTATAATATGTCTTGGTGTGGGTCTCTTTGAATTCATCTAACTTGAAGTTTGTTGAACTTGTTGAATGTTTATATTTGTGTTTCTGATTAAACTGAGGATGTTTTCAGCCATTATCTCTTTAAAATATTTTCTCTGCCCCTTTCTCTCTCCTTATAGGACTCCTACAGTGCACATATTGCCTTGATGATGTCTCACATGTCCCTTAGTCTATGTTCACTTTACTTCAGTCTCTTCTCTTTCTGTTCCCAAGCTCAATAATATTCAATGTCCTATCTTCAAGTTTGCTCTTTCTTTTTCTGCCTGCTAAAATCTGCCTTTGAATCCCTCTATTAGAGTTTTCATTTCAGTTGTACTTTTGAGCTCTAGAATTTCCTGTTGGCTTCTTTTTAGGTTTTCTATCACTTTATTGATATTTCAATTTTGCTCATACGTAATTTTCTTGAATTTCTCTACATCTTCTTTTAGCTCTTTGAGCATCTTTTAAGACTGTCTTCAAAATGGTAGTTTTGAAGTCTTTGTCTTATAGATCCGCCATCAAATCTTTTTCAGCCACAGTTTCTGTTGATTTACTTTTTTCCTTTGAACGGACCATTCTTTTTTGTTTTTTTACATGCCTTATGATTGTTTTGTTGAAAAATGAGTATTTGTGATCGGAAGCAAAAATTGACAATCAAAGCATAAATCTTTGATATTTAAAGACAGGATCCTTTTTTCCCCCCCCTGACTCCTGCATGCTGATTGCAGGGTGCTCCAGGAACCCTTGCAGGGCTGCCTGCCATGGAGCTAAGGAGTGGCAGTTGGGTAACTGTTACTATGGTAAGAAATTGACTGAAATTAACTACAATTTGCCAGCCAAACCTTCCCTTGGAAGTTGCAAGGCTTAAATATACTCCAGAGCTCCAATCTATCTGCTATGGTTACTACAATAGGTTCTGTCAGTGCAATTGTTGTCTAGGTAGAGAGACAGATTCTCAGTGCTTCCTACTCCACCATCTTTCCAGAGTCCTTTCCATTTAATGATCTAGACTGGTGTTTGACTAAACATCTATACACCATGGTCTAGCTAAGTTGACACATAAACTTAACCATCACAGACTCCAAGCAAGAAAATCTTGAAATCAAAGTTTGGTGACTATTCTCACAGCAGTTTTGAAAGATACTTGCGTGTGCTGGGAAACCTGCACTCCCGTAGTTTATCCACAGAAATAATGCAGAGAAAATATATATTTTCTAGAAAAAAGATCATCTCCTATGAAATCCCAGCTGGAATTATTTAAAATTACACCCAAGAGGATCACCTGAATTGACCATGGGATCATAACATAGTTTCTGGGTAGAGTAGATTACTAAAGAAGCAATAACAGAAGTGATGCAGGAAGCCAAACAAAAAGACATTGCTGAGTTGATCCAGGAACAAGCCCCTTGAAAGAAAGTGTCGGCTTTATTCTTCCATCAGATCCAAAGAATAAGCAGTTAGTTTATGAAAGAACTGATTAAAAACTTCTCTGCTCTTCTATCTTTCCTCTTTCCTCTGCTCCATCTCAGAAGAGTCAGATACTATGAGAAACCAAATAAGAGCGGAAGAGTGGAAGTGATTCAGTAAGGAAACTAGACAGATCAAAGAAGTCTTCTAGAATTTTCTTGCCTGAAGCAAGTTCCAGTTGCACGAACAAGAGTAGCTACAGTCTTATATAAGCTTGTAATGTTGAATAATAAGTGTGGCTGGACCCTCAAGTCCTGAATCGGATCCATATCTATATCTTAAAGTTATCGTAAACCACTTTGTACTAATCATGAGTGACTAGCGAAGGGGCATGAGTCTTCACCCAAGGGAAGAGAAAGAACTTGCTCCATGTTATGCATTTCAACGTTAGAGTAGGAGAGAGGGGGAAAAAAAAACTTTCAGATTACATGCTAAGAATTGTTTGCTCAACAAAAAATGTAAATTTAAGTGAGAATATTTTAAAAAATCAGACTCCATGTGCCATGTTATATAATTTACAACAGTACAAAATAACTGATACCAATGAAGAACAGGAAGGACAATGGAAAATAAAGTTCCCAAAAGAAAAATTGAAAAAAGGGATAAAGGGCTGTGTTTATCAACCTATCCATTAATCTTGTAAACTAATTCAAATATTTAAAATTTTTAAATATTCATTTATGTTGACAATTATGTGCCAATTCTAAGTGTTTACTTTTTTCTGTTTTCATTTGCCCTTCAGATCATAAAAACAAAATTTGGTATTTTAAATGGGATAGTTAGGTGCTTCTATATCTTTAAACAAATGAGACCAAATAATTTGACTCAAAGAATGGTACAAAAGAAATTTATATCAGAAATAACATCGTAAATTTCATATAAAATTTCATCACTGTTTATTCTTATGTGCTTATCACAATGCACATTTTGTAACATGAATTATAATGCTCTAAAGAGAAATTAGCCAAAAAAAATGAAAGAAAAAGAAAAATAGCAAGGAATTTAGGCATAAAATACTACTGCAAACATAGATACATGTAGAGACCTTATATCCCACATTGCTTACCTTGGAAGAACATTATTGCATATAACCTTCAATGTCTCCTATTATTGTTAGGTAACTTCTGTGTAATACTCCATACCCTGACATTATTGGGAACAAAGATTATTTATTTATTTCCAAAGAAGGAGCGTCAACTATTTGTATAAAATATGTTCAAATTTGAAAAGGTCCTTGGGTTTGGAAATTGTCACTCTTTCTGAACTTTATCCTTAAAGTCATCTTCTAGAATTTCATATGCTCTATCAGGATGTGATTATACTATCATGCTGTTAAGATAAATGATTCCTATCAGCTTCAGTGAGTTCTTACCTACCATTCATCTTCTTGATTTCCACCTTCAATGTCTGATGTACTCAACAAGCTTAAAATTGGTCAAGGTGACTAAATAAATGGTCTTTGGAGATGATTGCTGGAACGGACAATAAGATTTTGACAGGGAGAAAATAAAGTACCTCAGATTTCTGACAAGTGAACTCTGTCCAAATAAGATTCTCAGGATGTTAAACTGCTGAAAGAGTATCATCAGCTGAAAATATAATTTTGAGCCTAAGGTGGTTATTATTACCTTCCGTTGACACAACTCTTGAAGTATCAGTATGTAGCCACATTAGAAGGAGCACAATATTAACTGGATTGGAAAACTCAGCACTGTTTCCATGCCTTTTCCACTATAGCACTCACTGTAACGTGCCTCTTGTATAATTAGATGTGGGTCAGTTTTTTTCCATAGATCTAGAAGACTCAGTATATCTGTTCTCTTTAGCTAACAAATATTGAGTGCTGAATAATTGCACCCAGGGAAAAGAAATCTTATATGTATCTTGCATATCATTCCTCCATCCACAAAAAAGAAGGGTTACTATGAATTAATCAATTTGAAGGACATGATAGGGAGCTAAATGTTGGAGTATTAAAACCTTTAACAAGACTAGACTGTCAGTACTCATGAGATTGATTCCTTTCACTCCCTTGCTTTCCTATGATCAAAATAGTACAGACCAGCACTACTCATTTAGTAGTCCCGGGTGATTTCTCCAGGAAAGAATACTGCATTCTCATTCTTAGCATCAAGACAAAAGATTTCTGCTGTGATTTCAGGTCTAGAGTGAGCAGTTTCTGCCTACTCTGTGGTAGGCATCAGGGACAAATTTTGCCATTTTTCTTGCTTGATCTTTTTTTTTTTTTTTTGCCTGTTGGTGATATATCCTTTTGTGCTATTGAAGTGTTAATTTCTATTATCTGAATTTGGACATTCGTGATTGTAGTGGGTATGCATGCTAGAAGGAGAACTTACTGAACCATATCCATGACTCAGCTTGTACTTTGATATTAAAGTTTGGTGCTGGAAACTTAGTTAATAAACACTACTTTGTTTCCTTTTCCAGTTTTTACTCCTATTCGTTTGATAACTACACTGGTGGAGAGGTTGTTGGAGCAAGGTAGGTTTAAGTATTCCTGTGTTTTCTGGCTCGTGAATACTTCATGATATGATGTGAATATGACACTTTAATAGCACCTTATCATAACTTGTATGGTATCTATTTTTATATTGCGACCTCTTCCTCCATAGCTGGTGAGAGTTTTTAATTTTCCCAGCTTCACTTTAAAGTATATCATTTTATTATTTTTATATAAGTTAGAAAATAACCTCATCTTACTGTACTAATTTACAGAGCTCAAAGGATTCAGCACATTTCATCACCATAACAACCAGGAACCTAATCAAAGGGAAGGTTAATCATCTGTAAAACTTTGCCTATACTTGGAGATATTTGTTCCAGAAGGCCTTCTCTCTCATTTTATCTTTTTTCTCTTTGTGAGGATCTCATAAATTTAGCTTGACAGCTTAGCACTTGTTTTCCTCTCATGGGTCCAAGATCAATAGCTCAGACAAATTCTCACAAATACAAATCTTTTTATCACCTAAGCAGAAGTGGAAAATGTTCAAAGATAATAAGGGTACAGGTTGTCATTGAATGGGTTTGTTTATTAATAAAAAATAATCCAGATTGACAGACAAGTGTAATATTATATAATTGAAGAAAACATTGGGGAAGAAGTATTTATCACAGGATCTAAACTTGAGAGAGAAAGAATAGGCACAGATGAATAAACCATAATCCCTTGTGTTTTGAGGGATACATAGACATTTACAAATAATTTCAGTATAACATGAAACCTGCTAAGAAAAGATAGGTAGAGAATAGGGCAATTGACCCAGCATGAAGAAGATGAGTCATCAGGGAAGGCTTCCTGTTGGAGTTAGCACCTTGGCTGACTCTATAATCACAGGAAGGGGTTAGCCAGACCAAGAGGAAAATAGGATTGGGTGTGAAGGTAAAGAGGCATTCCAATGACAAAAAAGAGAAAAAAGCCTGTGTGAAACACAAAGCCATGCATAATACATACAAACAGCTAAGTATTGTGCTCATAAATTACAGTAAAGTTTGAGATACATTTTAGCAAGGGTAATTCTTTCAGGTCTTAGATATCAAACTAAGATGCATTATCCTGCATGAAATAAAAGTAACAAAAAGCCTGAATTATCAAAATATTTTAACAAATTTATCCCAAACCTAACACAGTTCATTGCATATAATTTTTAATTAATACACATACAATAAAATATTAAGTAGACATAACAATAGCTTGCAGACAATAAAGCTTCCTCACTATGCTTTACATACAATATAAAGTAAGATTGTTGAATTGTTTTAAAAGATAAAATGGCTACAGTCTTTGAAAAATGCTGCTGGTGTTTCCAGTTTAGCTAAAATGTCATATATATATGTGTGTGTTGTATATATATGTATACATGTGTGTGTGTATATATATACATATATATACATTCTCCATATGTATATAAATATCCTCCCAGAATTATGTGTGTAAGTATTCACAGCATATCTTAATTAAGACCTTTTGGTATGTCATTGTTTACTAACTATGTAAAACAATAGAATATTACAAAAAAATTGTTGTATTCACTAGATTTCTTAGGTCAAGTCCTCCAAGAAACATACTCTGAGGCAGAAATCTGCTGACCGGTGGTTTGGCGAAGAATACCTGTAAGGGGATGAGAGAAGTAGGGTAGGGCAGACAGAGAAAGTGAACTTCAACACACTTGCAGCAGATGCCTCAGCTGAGCTCAGGGGTGGGAATGGCCCTTCAAAAGCGACCCAATAAAAAATAAAGACGATGAAATAAAAGTGTGCTTAATGTAGGCGAAGGGACCAGGCTTCAGACTCTCGTCTTTGGTTACCGGCTGCCTGAAGGCAAACTATGAGCCAATAACAACCAAAATTTTTAGCAGGAAATTTTTAAAAAAACACAAAAACAAACAACAAAAAGCAGAATTCCTTGTTTGAGAATGGGGCATTTATTTGGGACAGCTTACCACAACATTTAGTAGAGGTCATCCCTGGCACTCCTGGGATCCACTTACTTCAAATAGTGAATTCGCACAGTTTGAGAAGAGCTCCTACAGCATTCTCATATGTTTCTCTCTCTAAATAAACTAACAAAAGGTAGTTTAGTGTGACAGAACTACAGTACAAGCCTCTGGAGGTGCCTTCAAGACCACAGTTGATCTTCAATATCTCCTCCTTGTCTAGATCCCTAACCCTCGCCTGGCAGTTTCGATGGTTTAGTATGTTTCCCTGAGAGAGTGACACAGACCCTCATTTTGAGGCATTGGAGCTCCTGGTCATCGTGACTTCTCAGATGGTGACTGCTGTGCTTATCCAGTTACAATCAAAATTGGTCAAGGAGATACCAAGAGACTATCCAAGAGATCACCTGGCTGCCAGGTGTATTCTTTCCTGCTGCCATTGAGTCACTGCAGCCCTCCCACCTCCTGATGAGTGGAGTCAATTCCCCTTCCTGTTTGGTGACTCCTTTCCTTGCCTGCTTATCTGTTGGCATAAGAATCCTGAAGTGAACAAGTGGCAGTTATAGCTTAAAGTTTAATGGGATATTTTCTGTGTATCCAGGTATAGGCAAGTGATCCTCCCCTGGAAACCATGCATTTTAGACACAAAAGTGCGTAAGTGTGTGGGGATGGAAAGCACAAATCACCATATGGGTTGCTGGAGTGATGGCAACTAAGGCTACCTCTACTTCCAGGTGCCATGTATTCTATCTATTGGAGACAAAACACTTACAGTTATTATTGATTTAGGATATATACCACATCTTAAAGAATGAGACTCCATAATTACTGGATTATATCGTCTGCAAATTGATTCCTTAGATACACATCCCTTCTCTATCAGGCTGGCACATTCTATAAATGCTCAGATAATAGTGTTGAGGAACAAGCAGGCAGAAAAGGCAAACAAATATCTAGAATATATATTGATTCTAGCCAAGATGAAATGCTGGCCCTTCCAGGATTTAAAAGGATCAATGTAATCTACTTGTCACAAAGAGCATGGTGGATCTCCTTGAAGGATGATGCTCTAGTTGACTACTCAGTGTTAAACTCTCTTGCTAGTAGGTTGGACATTTAACAAAGGCAGTTGCTAGAGTAGCCTTGGTGATTGTGAACATATGCCATTGAGCGTCCATAGAGCTTTTTAGCACTGCCATAATTTCTGTTCCCTCCAAGAATGTTTTGTGCCAGGATTGTGGGGGCTGATGTCAAAGGCTTGCTGACATCAAGTCCCTGCTCCTGAGCTGTCTAGTTTCTTTTCTGTGGTGGATGCTCTCAGGAAGACGCTAATAAGTATCACAAAGATCTTCATATATCAAGTTCATTCTTTTAAATCCCACTGCATGTCTTTTCCACAGATCTCTGTCTTTTTTCTTCCAATATTTCTCCACCCATGACCCTCCAACCAGTCACATTATTTATCACTTCCTATGTGTAAATGTTCATTCTTACCATGTCCTTTCCCATGAAAACTGGATAATTATGTGGAAAGCTGAAAGCTTTAGCCACTTGGAAGATATCCCTTCACTACCATCTTTAAGACTGACCCATCTATGAAGAAGCTCAAGAATTTTTCCTTTTCCATCAACTGTTCTAAGGGACACACTCTAATGTAGCCAACAGTTTGAGCCAAAGAAGAAGCTCTGACATACCTACGGTTGATGGCATAGTTATCTAGGTAACCTGCTCACACAATATACCTGTGTGCTTTAGTGCTACTTGCACATTCTGCATGTTCCACTTTAATTTTGTGATAGATTTTTGCTAGGCTCACTGGATCTTATGAATTTACAGGTCTGATCAATCCAGCTCTTATGGACAGGTCTGGATCTACTGTCACTTGATGTCCCAAGGGCCTACCAGAGAACATTAACACAATAAGAATTGTATTTTGCAGATATTATGACCATGGCCCAGAACCCCAGGAGTCTACAAGGCCAGTCTCCTATTGTGGCTTGCTGTGAAATCCACATAGCTTCTTTTCCCAATACAGATGATTGCAGTGTTTTAAGGTATACAAAATCATATGGACCAAAAGTCTTAGTTGTTCTCCCTGCAGCTTACCTAGACCTGTTGCAGAGTCCTTTCCTGCTCTGACCCCAACTCAAACCTGGAAGCCTTCTGAGTCAATTGATAAACGGAATACAGTTATATTCACAAGTATAGAATACTGTGACTCCAAAAGCTGAGAAGGTCTACAGATATTGTGTTTCCTTCTTAATGTTGGATTGTGAGATGTGTAGCAATCAGTCCTTTACATTGGATGGGATATCCTGGCATGGCCTTTATCATTAGATCCTGAAAAACTCCACTGATATGATGTGATTTGATCTTCTAAATCTTCGTAGAGTTTATGCGCTACCACCTGGAGCGTTTGTGTCTTACAAAGACCTCCAAATTACTTGAGCAGGCATCTCTCTTTTGCAAAAATAAATTCCCGAGAAGGACTAGAATGCAAGCCATCAAATGCCAACAGTCTCAACAGCTGGAAGAAGGAAGACTTTGGTACTAAGAGGATAAGAGATGTCAGACCACAACATTCCTGTGCTAAGGGACATAAGGAGAACAGATTTGAGGAAAGTGCAACATATTTTAAAAGAACATATTGCCTTTCATAAATCCTCACACTTGGTAAATGATTTGTAATTTTCAGAGGTGGGATGAAAAACATTATTATAAAAAATTGCAATTCATTTGTTTGAAAGCTAAAGAGAAAATTATGTTTGGGTCTGATACTGTGTGAAAATGACTAGAAAGCAAATTAATTAGCTTAAGATATGATATATTAAGGAAGTAAATCATGACTTTTATGAATTTTTATATTTTCAAGTTTATGTTTATTATGCATTTAAATTAAATTTATGAGAATTCTGAAATATACCTAAGGAATGCAATCAAATATTAAAAATCAGAAAAGCTATGAGAAGTTTTTTGTTTGTTTTTACAATAGGCTTGTCTTCTATACTACTTGCAAAGGTATTTTATCAATCCATAAGGCTTATTTAAAATGTTCTATTCAGCTGTAAGTTCTTCCCTGAACTATAAACTCCTTCAGGACAGGATATATGTCAAAATTGTCTTCACAGCCCTGCTAGCACATTCTTCAAAGTCTTGTACTAAGCAGTTCTTCACTGTTATATCTTGAATGAGTAAATGAATAAAACGTGTCATCTTTCCAAATATTAAAAATCATCAGACATCCTCTGTCAAACACAAAGATGGCAAAATATAAGAAATACAATAAGACAACATATGTGTAACTTCTGAGAAATTAGTTATTTAGCAGTATTATTTTAAAATAGATTTGGAAAATTAGGTACAAAAGGTCATTTCAATCAAATTTAATTTTTGAAAAGCTGAAAATTTCTTAAAACAAATATTTAAGTTGAAATTATGTGCCTAGAAAATCTGTTCTCCATTATTTGAATGTTCTAGAATTATTTGCAGATGAAACCATTATTTTATTTTAAATGTTAAGATGGGACAGCATGCAATAAAAGCATAAGTCAAAATCAAGGTATGTTTTTAGGCATTACTATTCGGTGAATCATTTTTACAGCAAAAATTATAATAAGCTAAGTATGGTACAAAATCCCATCTCCTTTAACAAGGCTAGAAAATAGTATTAAATTATACCATCCTCATTACAAGCCTAAGTCCGTCACTTCACATTACTTTTTGCTCAGGTTGATATGTGCATTCACAGTCATTGCCAGACTTCCATTACTGCCTTCCCCTGTCATTTATCATTAGTGTAGGATAGAAACCAAAAAGAAACCTAGCGTGATAAGGAATATATAAAAGAAATATAGCAAGTAAAATGAAGTGTTCCAAATAATATTGCTTGAATATTCTGGTACATTATAAGTTAGAGGAAGAATATTCTTTTTGCGTTTGTCCTTTTCTAATATTATTATAACACAACCCAAATGAGAAATATGCTAATGAGATATTATTAAACAGTGTACGATCATGCAGCAATTTATAAATTAGTAAAGTAAATTAAAAGTTAGCTCCTTATGATCCCAGCCCCTTCTCAGAATTCATGGAGATGGCAAAAAGCATAGAATTGTGATTAAAGGCTTAGGTAGTGTTATATAATGGAGAATTTGAGCCTGATCCTATGCCCCTTTCCATTAGTGAGGCTCATTATTCCAAGAACTATCACCTTTAGTCTATAAAGCTTCCTATCTAGATCAAGACAAATCCTTGAAAGGCTGGGATGGAGAAAGATTTTCTAAATAACTGGAAAAGTCATAGAGTCAGTTTACACTGTAGGCTCTTGGGAGTGGTATATACCATTATCAAGCGTACTGGGCCACTCTGTCCTCCAAATGAAGTACTCTGTCTTTCCACATCTTTAGCTATCAAACCCATGGAGTCATCCTAACAATTGCTGCAAAACCAGCAAGATGGATTTTAAGAGAGAGGGTAAAGTAAGACAACGAATCATATAGACTCTCTCTTTAGTGTTGATAAAAAATATCCATTGGATTTTCAGGGAAAAAATCAATTATAGCATGAAAAAGAGGAACTTGTAGTCAGACTAGGAGCAACTGAGTTGTCTCCACTACATTGAGACTCATAATTTTTGGTTGTTTGCATGGAGATTGTAACAGTATTATGTATAAATTAAAACAAAATTAATCACAAGCCTCTGATTTGAGAGGAGCATGGTCAACGATATTGCAACTAGTATATAATAAGAATATACCTGGCAATTAGGCCCAAGTCCGGTGTGTATCCAAGGCAAAATTTTGGTCAATGTCCTTACTAGTAATTAACAAAATAGAGAAATCATCATTGTTAAGTAGGCTTTTTCCTCCAAAATGGAACGAAAATAACTAACAGCACTTTTGAAAAGGAAAATATTCCTTATTAAAATTGAGAAATTTTGATCATGTTCGATACGATTACTTAGTTCTTAATATCCGTTTGCTCCTTGTATGTGCCTTGTTTATTGCAGAAATGGTAATGCTAAAAACTGCATTTCCCAGAGTCTCTTAGGTGTTCTAGATACACATTAGGTTTTATTAACTTTATAAACATAAAAGATTTATGTGGCAGAAGAGAAACCAATGCCAGGGTTACTAGGGTTTTGCTCGTTTATTTGGCAAGAAAAGCCTATGAAGATGTAGGTGTCTCCTATTTCAGTCAACACCGTCGTGGATGTGTAAGGCAGTTGCAGATTCAGTGGCAGCCTCCTGACCCTGCCTTTCTTATCCTTAGATCAATAGGTTCAGCAATGGCCACCTGGTTGTCACTCATCTAGCCTTTTCAATGATTTTGTAAAATTCCTGGATTAAATGTCTTTCCGTTTAAAATATCTAGAATGGTGTTGATTCTTGGAACAAAGCCTAATTGATATGAGCAACAAAAATTAGAGAATGGGAAATACAGATTAGTTTGTTTCTTGTGTCCAAACAATCATAATTATTCTGCGGAACAAGCTACCTTGACCCGTCGAACAGACAGAGGTATTAGGCACATAAACACAAAGGAAAATGTCTTTCTTCAGTGTCCTGGTCTCATCATTTTGCAAAGTGACAGTTCAAAGATTGTTGCATCCACTATGTAGCCATTAAATCTTAAATTTCTTCATTCAATCATTAAGTGAACAATTTGAACATATCTTCAACATCGCATTCCGTAAGATCCATTCCCTTAGGATCAGCAAAATAAAAGAAAGAGACCATTAAAAATTGTAGAGAAAAGAGTATTTAGTATGTACCACTGAAAACGTCAACATTTTTTTTAAAGAAAGGGACTATAAAAGAATGTAGGGACAAGAATATTAAGTATGTACCACTGAAAAGTTCTACATTTAACAAACACATGGAAAACATGAAATCACTGATTATTGTTGTTAAGGGAAACATGAACCGAGAAACCATTGATTATTTTCCTTATATTAAACTTTTGATTAACTTAAGGAAAAGCAATTTTTAGAGAAGGAAACAGGATTGTCAAAGCTACTAAACAACTGTATCATAGAAAGCTCTACTCAGCCGAATCATCCAGATATGAGCTGACTGACAAGCTACCATCTCAATTTTTTCCAATAGTTTGTAGGAAAAAAAAGCATAAAAGAAAGCCATATAGGGGCTTATTACCTACTAAGTAAATGCTTGTTCAGCAAGTGATATACATACGTTCTGCTCACAATCCTTGGCCAGAAGTAGAAGAAAGGGCTACCAAAGGCAAGGATGCCCTCAGTTCTATTCTTTCAAATGCCAGACACAGGTACGATAAGACATATTGGGAAAACATGCAATTTACAGTGAGTCAGGCCCTCTGCAAGGCACTGAGAGTTTTCTCCTATCTGAAGTACTCTCTCTAGAATCTATTTTAATGTGCATTTATCGCTCATGAATTTTCTCAGTTTTCATGTCTCTGAATGATATTTTCACTGGAACTAGAGTTCTGGGAGGATAGCTTATTTTCTTTCAGCATTTAGAAAGTGTTATACTTTGTTTTCTTCTGTCAAGGAGTCAGATTCAAGCTTATTACTCCCAGTGAATTTTATTTTCCCAAGTTTATTTTCTCAATCAATTACAAAGAATATAAAGCATACAGAGCATTTCTTTGTAGTAGAATTAAGGTGGGAACCTGTAACAAAAAGAAAACATGAAATCATTTAATGCTTGAAAATTAAGCAATATGCTCCTTCATAAATGATGGGTCAGAGAACAAACACAATGGGTAGTAAATAATGTTTTGAAATGAAAAATATTTCATGTCAAAATTTGACTAATGAAGCTACATAATCCTTAATGGAAACACTATCTCTTTAAAGCATATAATAGAAAAAAAGACTGAAAATCAATGAAGAAGAATTCTTAGAATTTAGAAAAATGAATAGCAAATTAAAGTATAAACATGGAAAGAATGAAATAAAGTAAATAGAAGAAATTAAGAACATGCTACTGAGAATTATTAAACCAAAAATTGATTTTAGAGGCTAAAAAAATTTATATATCCATAAAAACAACTTAAGAAAGGTATAGACAAGGCATTCTTAAAATAATGCATGAACAATATTAGTATCTAAAGAGTTAACACTACTAATAGAAGCTATAATTATTATAATGTTAATAAAATTGTTCTATAAACAACAGTGTGGGAGGGGCCAGCCCGGAGGGTCAGCGGTTGAGTGCACACATTCTTCTTCTTGGCTGCCCAGGGTTTGCCAGTTCGGATCTCGGGTGAGGACATGGCACCACTTGGCAAGCCATGCTGTAGTAGGCGTCCCACATATAAAGTGGAGGAAGATGGGCACGGATGTTAGCTCAGGGCCAGGCTTCCTCAGCAAAAGAAAGAGGAGGACTGGCAGTAGTTAGCTCAGGGTTAATCTTCCTGAAAAACAAACAAACAAAACAACAGTGTGGGATAAATTTGGGCAATATAAATACAATGAACACATTCCCAGAAAAACAACTATAAAACTGACACAAAAAGAAATAAAGACTAAATGTATATGCACATGCACACAGCTGCAAACATGCACACACATACACAAATGCAATCCATATTTTTTTAGAAGGAAGACTCAGATTGCATCATGGTGAATGCAACTAGGCATCATAATATTACCTGAGATAAAGGAAGCTGAGGAAAAGTGCTGCAAGTCCCAATTACTCCCCACCTTGTTTAAGGAGAAAGTTCAAATTCACGTAAGGATACTCTAGGGCTAAATAGACAAGGGCAGTATGCTAGTCTAGCTTCTAATATAAGCTGGTTATTATGTTTACATATACATTATTGGGGAGGTATAAATGAATTATATCACTGATTGCACATGGGGATGGCTCACCTAAATTTCCTTTCAAGGACTTGATAAACTGTGCATCTTTGGAACTATAAGGAGATTTGGGGTAGACAAAAGTTCAGATTTAATAAAGATCTAAAACAATGAGTCGTCTTATAGATGTAGGAACTACATATCTATGAAGACTTGCCAAGTCAAAATCCACAATTTTATAGTATCCAGGCAGCACCACACTTAAGTGAAACTTGCTTCTCTCACACCTGGTGGTCTTACAACCAGCTTCAATGATTCTATTCTGGACTTTAGGTGTACTTCTTCCTGAAATATATAGGGTTTTTTCTTTTTTATTTACTGGATTATATGATAATCTTTGAATAAAACAAAATATACCAAATAAATTTTAAACAGCTTCTGAACATTGGAAGGGTCTATGCCCCTCAGGACAGTGCTGTACACTCTTCTGGTTTAGGTGGAGCCATAAAGGGATCAAATAGTTTTTGAGTTCTGGCAATAAGCCAGGCATGATATTATCCTTTACAGATATTACTTCACTTAAGCTAACACAGGTATGAGGCAGGGTTTTAGCATCCTTGTTTTATAAATGGAGACATTGAGTTTCACAAAGCTAGGAGAATTGACTAGGGCCACTGACAGTTAATAATGGAATTAGTGTTCAAATCCTAGTCTATGCGAAATATTTTTTCTATGACCATCCTATATCATACATAGAGGGAATGTGTATATAGGAGTTAAAACCATTTGTAGATTATATTTAAAAATCTTCTCTCAGTTTCTTTAATATTAGTAATATCGTTGTTAGAAACAAAATTCCTCAAGTGAGTGGAAGATGCCATTGGTGGCATTCACGAACTCAGGCTGCCTCACGGGATCACCAGACCTTTTCTAACAGTCCAAATCGCTTTCTGTTATAGGTTTTGTCAGCGCTATTGATAGGATCCTGCTGTCTTTAACGCACCTAGAGAATCACCTTGTGGCATACTTTCCCTAATATTTTTTCTATAGTTTACACGAGTCAAAAGAACAGCCACGCAGGAGAGTGCCAATTATTTTTTATTGGTCTTTTTCTTGCACATCTAACTTTTAGGCTAGAGGGAAAACAACTGGATCTGTAAACATCAAACTCACATTACAGTTCTGCATTTTCTTCCAATTACTGTTTATTTTCCTAAAATTCTAGTGATTCATATCCCTATTATGCACCGTTTACCAGTGTCTCTCTCATCATTCTAGTTTATTCTCTAACCACTACCCACTGTTATCCTTTTATTTACATACTCCAGGTGCTGGGGATGTTTCCCCGTTTTGCTGTATTGGATATAGAATGAATTAACAAACAGAGGTATTTTCAAATTCACAGCTTCTTGCCTCGTGTGAGAGAGGGACTTGCACGTTTCTAAACTTTGGGAAGATCTAATCTGTACTCCTCTGGTGCCGAGCAATTCCCTGCGGGGTCCCAACAATCAATTGTACATTGCAGGAGTGAGACGAGCAATGCTCCTCCCATATCTGACATTTGGTTGATTATCACAAGAATGTCCTTGTATCACTTGCCATTCTTGTTGATGAAACATTTGACAAATTGCGTCCCTGTTCTATTTGTGACATTCTTTTTCTCATTATTATTTAGATTAGGAAGAGGAGATAAAAAACTTTTCATATAATTTACTCTTCTCATTTTTCCCCCTTAATATCAATAGTAGACAGTATTTCCCTTTTGTGTGTAATTTTTCCTAAATATATTTAGATTCTGTCTAAACCTGTAATGAGTGTTCAATGTGATATGGAATAAAGCATATTCTAAATAATTTAAATTAGGTATTTGCACTGTTAATACTTTGAGTAATTCCCTCATGGGATCATTTATTTCCTCCTTTAATTAGAGAAGGAAAGATTGTTAAATTGGTAACAAAGTGCAATTATCTTTCTGTGGCTTCTCTTAACATCTATTTACAGTTATATGTTAATGCATCTTGTTTAGATTAGAAAGCTTTTCACTTCCTTGGTAATTCCAATAAAAAGTTCAATATTATTCATGCAAACGTGTCATTTCATGTTTAAACTGAGAAAAATATTGAAGACTTTACTAGACAAAATTCATTAATTTTAATGAGATGATACAGTTATTGCTCTAAATATTAAACTGAATATTGATTATTAAACTAAATATTAAATAGTACTTAACAAACATTACATTATAGAAGATTATGCTACTTCATACAAGTAGCATATCATCTTTTAGAACATGTGTTAATCTTATATTTCATAATTATGCATTAGTATTTATTTCAAAATGCTAAGCATCAGTGTAGATGGTCAGTTCATATAATGCATTTAAAAATACAGGGAGAATTGGGAAATGCCATTCATTCAGTCAGTAAATAAAATTTGTTGGACAGTTACTTCATGCCACATACTTAGCTAAGTGCCAGGAATGAAATATTTCCTTGAGAAGGTAACAGTTTAACAGTGAAATATATAAACGAGTAAATATTTTTCCATTGTTTTAGTAAATGATTATAAGTGTTGCCAAAGAAATACAGGTACAAGTAAATAATTTCATCTAAAAGAGTCACGGAAATCTGTCCAGGATTAATACCTGAGTATTGCTGTAGAGAATGAGAAGAGTGGCATTTCTATCAGGGGAGCAGAATCTAAGACTTGTAAAGCACAGAGTATGTCTCAGGAATGGGAAGAAATCTGTATTAGCTTCTTAGGGCTGCCTTAAGAAAGTGAAATGAACTGAATAGCTTAAAACAATAGAAATTTATTTTCTGACTTTCTAGATGCTTGAAGTCTAAAATCAAGGCAGGGCCACACCCCTCCAAAGCCCCTAGGGAAGGCTCCTTCCTTTGCTCTTCCAGCTTCTGGAGGTTGCCAGCAATCCTGAGTTCCCCGGCCAGTACCTGTATCACTCCAATCTGTGCCTCTAATCACAGGGCTTTCAGCCCCCTGTGTCCTCTCTGTTTCTAGGTTCCCATCTGTTTATCCTTTTAAGGACGTCAGTCTTTCGATTTTAGGGCCACCCTAATTCAGTATAACTTCAGCTTAATTTGATTACATCTGCAAAAATCCTAATAACCTCACATTCACAGGTACCAGGATTAAGATTTGAACATACAGACCATCTTTGATTTAGGATGACTCCACTTATGATTTTTTGACTTTACAATGGTGTGAAAGCATATGCATTCAGTAGAAATAGTACTTCCAAATTTGAATTATGATCTTTTCTGGGATATCAGTGTGTGGTATGATACTCTCTTGCGATGCTGGGCAGCAGCAGCCAGCCACAGTTCCTCAGTCAGCCCTGCGATCACGTGGGTAAACAACCAATACACTTAACAATGATTCTGTATCCACACAACCACTCTGTTTGTCACTTTCAGACCATTATGTGAGATATTCAACACTTTATTGTAAAATAGGCTTTGTGTTAGATGATTTTCCCCAACTGTAGGCTAATGTAAGTGTTCTGAGCGCATTGAAAGTAGACTAGGCTAAGTTTGGTAGGTTAGGTGTATTAAATGCATTTTCAATTCATGATACTTTCAATTTGTATGGGTTTATTGGGATGTAACCCCTTTCTAAGTCGAGGAAGATCTGTATCTTTTAGGGGGACACAATTCAACCCAGAACAGAGTCCCACCAAGGGTTATTTGGAAGCAAATTTAAAGCAGCTGATGAGACATGCTAAAGAGTTTGAATTTGAGTCACTAGGGAAATATCAAAGGTTTTAATCCAGATCTCTGCTAAGATGCTATTTTTTAGTTTGAAAAGCTAAATGTTGGACCTGTGGAAGAGGAATTGGAAGGTGGAAAGCAGATACTTGAGTTAAGAAAGGGCTACCAAAGACTGGCAAGGAGAAAAAAAAAGAAAAAGATGAGCCTTAGTGACTGTCATGAATTTGTCAAATTAACACATTCAATAGAGCACAGGGTGTCGAGTGGTGAGCCTGGTTTAACCACAGACCACAGGAAAATTGAAATAGAAAAGGTTATCACGCACAGGTCCTGCAGAAAGGACTTGGCATGCCTCAAACAGCCATATGAGGAGGTCAAGGCAGAGTGCGGGCATGGAGAGAGACCTGAACACATGCTTTATTAGGTTCTCTGAGTAGAGTGCTTTGGGGATCCCAGGCTAAGGCCAGATTGGTTAATTCATACCAAAAGAGCAGGGACTTGGTAAACCACATGGGGGTGTTATCTAAAGAGCGCATAATGGGAAAGTCTTGAGGGGGCAGGGAGACTGTTGATCACACAAGCACCATTGGGGAAGTCGTATCAGGAACTTACATCTGCTGTGACTCTGTGACTGCTATCCAGGACATGTGTTTGCAGGAGGGGCTATGGTCCATTTAAGGTCCCTGCAGGCTCCTTGGACAAAGGAAATGGATGCGGAGGCAGCAATACTATTGATTAGTTTAGCTGAACTCTCAGTGATAAAATAGGTGTGGGTTATGTGAAGTGAAAAAGAGAGAGGAGGAAAACTTGGTGCAAAAGTTTGTGGCTTGGGTGATTAGATGGAAGGCAGTGTTCATACACAGTGGGAGAATATATGAAAAGTAGGATTGGGGCTCGAAATACGGAAAAAGAAATTAGTTTGGTTTTACTTTGCTACAAAGAAATCTTGAGATTTGGGGATATATTAATTTAAAAAACTGTTCCATGAGCAGTTGTAAATACCAACCTGGTGTTCAAGAAAGGGTTAGATGCTTAAATGGTGTCATCAGATGTAAATGATGATTGAATCCCTGGGGATTCAATGGTATTGCTCAGTTTTAAGGTATAGGAGAAGAGACGAGAAGTAAAGACAAAAGTCGGGAAAAACTCAACACTATCAAGTAAGACAAACCGTCATATATAAAACTATATTTAAACTACTTTAAAAAATTAAACAAAATGAAACAATATATTTAAATACAAGTGTGGCTGGCACATAAAAATGTTTTAGCAAATATTTACTATCATTAATATAATCATCATCATCATTACTGCTTAAATGAAATATGTTTACTTTCTATACATTGACAAGATTTTAGGATGCTAGACCATCACTTCTTTTAATTAAAGTTTTATTTCAGAGTTATTTTAGATTTACAGAAAAAAATGTGAAGATAGTATGAAGAGTTTCCATATATCTCATACTCAGTCTTCCCTGTTATTGAATCTTACGTTAGTGTGGTACATCTGTCACAATTAGGGAACTAATATTGTTGCATTCTTATTAATTAAGATTGATACTTAAAATTGTTTCCCTAATTTTTTTCTAATGTACTTTTACTGTAGTCCTTTTTCCTTGGTCTCCTCTTAACTGTGACAGCTTCTCAGACTTTCCTCGTTTTTTGATGACTTGGATCATCTTGAGGTATGCTGGTCAATTATTTTGTAGAACGTTTATCAATTTGGATTTGTCTGATGTATTTCTCATGACTAGACTGAAGTTAAGGAGTTTGGTCAGGAACACAACAGAGATAAAGTGTATTTTTGTTGCATCATATCAAGGGTACATACTCTCAACATGTTTTTCACTGTTGAAAACAAAACTTTGATCACCTGCCCACGTAGTGTTTGCAAAGTTTCTTCATTGTAAGTTACTCTCTATTTTCCTCCTGTGGAAACTTTAGAAGAAAGTCACAATGCAAAGCCCACACATACAAAGGATTAGTATTTTTACAAAAAGAATCCTCAATAATTCCTGTCATTTTAAAGTTATTTTCCTTGAAATCCTATCAAAACATACATAGGGACTAGCTACCTTGTGAAATAATAATTGTAATTCTGAGTATGGTTCTGACTATTAATCAAAACCTTATCTATACTCAAGACAGCCCAATAGCCCAAATATATTTTACCAGAATAACTTTTCTTTTCCCAGTACAAATACTACTCCATAAAGGTGTTTGGAAATAAGTAGAAGTTGCAGAAAACTTTAGTGAATGACATCTCAATAAATCAGTGAAGATTCTGCTCTTGACACATATGATTTGCTTTAGAGTAAGCTTTTTGCAATTCTGTAATTCTAATTATCACATATTCTCATTCTTCAAAGCTCAATTACTCATGGAAAATATGAGTATATATTTATAACTCCTTGCGTAATACCCAAGCTCTTAATCATTTGGGCCACACCTATCTCAAGTCTCATGGCCATCTTTTCTTCATATTTATGCATGCTATAGCCCTTTGAAACTACTCATGGCTGCCCAAATAAGACCTTCAGTCAGATCCTTTCCTATATGCATTTACACATGCCATTCCTTTTGAACGTAATGACTCTATTTTCCAATTCTTTATCTGGATGATTTCTAAATATTTCACAGACTCACATGTTCTTTAAATCTCCCCACTGCTTTGGAGTTTGACTTAATTATCCTTTATTTGATTCCAGAGTAGAATTTTATGCATATCTCTGTGTACTGCATTGTATATTGTTGAATTACAAGGTCTCTCTCCTCCAGATTGTGGGGTTTTTTTAAGACCAGGGACAACGTTTTATTTTGTTTGATATTATCAGCACCTAGCCAAATGAGGTAGTCAGTAAATGCCTCTTGACTGAATCAGTCAATAGCTGGCTTCTTAAAGGATGTGTACAAAAAAAAAAAAAAACCCAGAAAAAAAAATCTATCTTAGGTTTATAAATACAGCTATTTACAATACACCTAAACTTTACAAGTTGGAACAGTCTCCTTCATGAAAGGTAAAGGGAATTAACTTGTGATTGGGTTGATTTTGACTTAAATCTTGGTTATGGCTCTTATTAGTAGGTTGATCTTGAACAAATTGATTTCATTTTATGAGAATCAGTTTCCTTAAACAATTGAGTGAAAATAACTATATCCATATTGTTAAGAGATCCAAGTGAAGTAAAAAATGACAACCCCTACTATGTGCAAGGCACAGAGTGAATAATACTTCTATTCTTTATATGCTCAATTTAAAGCTTAAATTACATTCTAAAAGATTTAAATAATGTATGAGCTTTGTGCTTAAGTCCCATAATCATGCAAAACTATCAGGCAATCAAGTCCTTAGATATGAATTTGCTTTATTTTATCTTAAAAATGGATACATCAATAATTTTGCAAGTTAGAGGAATGCTATTGTAAAGAAGTTTCATTTGATCTTAACTTAGAATAAAACTAGAGTAAATGGTCAAAACCAAAAGATGCAAAGGCCATGTTAGACTTTTCAGAAGACAGTAAATATAATCACAATGGGTATCCAGGGTATTGGCATTCAATTTTCTGCTATGTTATAATTCACGTTTACCAAATATATATGCCAGATATGGATCGAAATGGAAGCTGATTCTATTAAAACATAAACAATTGATTACTAAATACTCATTAAAAGGTAAAAATACTGATTTCTATCACAACTAGTATCAATATATTCTGAGAGATTATCTGCAGTTTGGAGTAATTAAAATACGGATTATTGTGTCATAAAATAACCAACTGAAGAAAGCAGTTGACTATTTTGTTAACTAAAACGTTAGATCAAAATACCAGATTCTGAAACTGAATTGATTTTTTTCCTTCCTAGGCTTTTTCAATGAATGCTCTGGAAATACTTGGTTGAACTGTTAGTGTGAGAATAATGTATACAGTTAAATATAAAGATAAAAGTAAGTGATATGAATATTCTGAAATTGGGTTTTGTGTTTTTGACTTTTTGAAAAATCTAAACTAATACTCTGGACATTTAAAAGTAATTTCACGACATCAGTAAATATTAGATATTCTGAAAACCCAAGATCTCTTACAGAGACCACAACATCCAAAGCATACAAAGACAAATTGACCAAAGCTATAAAAATGCAACAAATCAATTTGGAAAATATGAATATAAAAAAGAATGCAGTCACTCCCTCATTGATCTTCTCCAGTCTCTTGGCTTTAAATATCTATACTGGGAGGACCCATAAGTTTACATCGCCACCCAAACTCCCCTCTCACTCTCGACTCATATATTCATCTTCTTTGTTCAGAAGATAAAGAAGAATGACTTTGGAATGGTAAGAAAGCAGCAATTACATTTAAGAAAAGCTTAATAATTTTGTAACTGTGATGTGGTCTTGACTGTATTCTTTTAGAAATTTTGTGGCCATGATAGGAAAATACAGACTGATTACTAGTAGGACTGATTATCACCTTCTGGGAGCCAATGGGCATCATCCACTCATTTGAGGCAAAAAGCAGTGTTATCACAGTGAACTATGAGGCCTCAATAAATTTCATCACACCTCTCTGACCTAATCTATTCCTACTACTTCACTCACTCTTTTCTATACACACCTACCTCTTTGCTTTTTCTGCAACAACCACATGTACTCCATCTTAGAGTCTTTATATTTGCTATTCTTTTGCCTGGAATGCTTCTCTTTAAGCACTATAGGCCAAGTGGGGAGACCCCACAGCCCACAGCATCAAATCATCTTGAAGTTTGTACCCTTTTCCTTTTCTTTGTTTCATCTTTTTTGGGTTTTTTTGGTGAAGAAGACTGGACCTGAGCTAACATCTGTTGCCAGTCTTCCTCTTTTTGCTTGAGGAAGATTGTCACTGAGCTAACATCTGTGGCAATCTTCCTCTATTTTGTACGTGGGACTATGCCACAGCATGGCTTGATGAGCAATGCATATGTCCATACCTGGGATCTGAACCCACGAACTCTGGGTCCCTGAAGGAGAGCATGCTAACTTAATGACTACACCACCTGGCTGGGCCCCCCCTTAGCCTTTTTCTTAAGATTCTTTTTTAAATGCAATATTTTCACTTAATACTTTATTTTAAGCCTATACAACACTGGGTTTAGGGACACTCGTTTCCCTTCCTGTAATGGTTTTTCTCTTAATACTTCAAATATCTTATGCCTTGTATCTTCAAGATATGTGGATAGCTCACTTGCTCTCTTTCGTCAGATCTTCACTCAAACGTCACATTCTTAGTGCTGTTTTCATGGCTACATTATTTTAATATTGCAAATCCCACCATACAAATATTCTCTATCCCCCTTTCTTGCCATATTTTTGTTCTCAGTAATACATCATACAACCTTGCTTGATGTAGATTTTACATATTTCTTTTGTCTATCGTCTCCTTACTTGTGCTAGAATCTAAGCTCCATGAAGGCAGGTATTTGTCTGTCTTGTTTATTGAGGATCCTAGTGCCTAGAACAGTGCCAAGCACAAAGCAGATGTTCAACAAAGATGTGTGCTGAGAAAACAGTGAGTAGCTTATTGTTTTCTTTGAAACTTAATCACAGTTGTAAATTTCAACAGGTTAGGATAACTAATTTTTCTACTTTAATGCCATTGTCTGTGATCATTTCAACAATGATGGATATTTTTCAGCATTACATTAATCCTTAAAGTAGAATTTTTAAAAATAGCTCAAACAAAGTAAAACCAAAATGGCTTAAGGAGTTTAATATGAACTTAGTGGAAGGAAATTTTAGGAGATTAAAGTGCATAAAGAGTCTAAAAAAATGTCTTGGTTAGTTTTTGGCCTTTATCTGGTAGATACAACAATGGACAGCCTTTGGAAGTCTTAAATGCAGTCATATTTTCTGATATGTATGTTAAAAAAATATAAACTGGTTACAATATAACAAATGGTTGGAAAAGGATAAGATAAGAGGTGGGAAAATCAATTAGAAGATTATTAAAATAAGACAAAATGATAAAAACTTAAGAGATAATGTAGGCAAGATCCAAAACAGCAGTGAAGTGGGGGAATTTGAGAGATTTTGGAGGCAGAATTGATTCGTCTTATAAAAAATTGGACATGAGAAATAAGAAAAGGAGAGAGCTATAGATGAATAGATCAGGGCTTGTCATCTAGGTCTGTGTAAGGGCCACATAGAGGCACTCTGTTCCCTCCCTGTGAGCTTAGGCTTGTGTGTGCGTGTGTGTGTGTAAATGAAGGCATATACTTTTTATTTCTGAAGAAATTTCCGTAGGCTTCTTTATTTTTCAAGTGTATTGATGACCCGGAAAAGACTAAGAACCATTGTACCAACGTGTGCAAAGTGTTATTATATGAGGGGATAAATTAACAAATGTTGTCTCGTTTGGAATAGGAGCCATGGGGAAACATGTAAGCAGAGATGATCATTGCTTGTGGATGTGTTTGAGTTTCCTACAGGACAAATATTTTGGGGGACATGTCTATCAGCCAAAGGTAAATAGTAGCATTAATCATATGAAGTGCACAATGAAGACGACAATTTGGCAATCATTGATGCACACAGAATGTTTTTACTTTCTATAGGACACCTTATTTTATGGATATTTACTATATTATATGTTAACCATACAGTAGATTCCCAAAATTAAGTTTTCTACTTAGAATTGAAGAAAATATCCCCATTCCAGCATTGCATCAATACATCACAATGTATTACATTTTTAAAATACAAAAAAATACTTTAATCACAAAAACTTAAATGATCGTCCACATGCATTTGTACTATTGATTTTATTGCTTCAGAATGATTAGTTTGTGTTTTTAAACCGAACACAAACATTTTCTAAACCTTTTAAAAAAACCTTTAATAAATTCTAACTAATGTCAAAATTCTTAACCTGATAAGAGTACATGTATGCATGCAATTCACTAATAAGCATAATTCACAGTATATCAGACAAAGAAAGGGAATAAAAAGAGATTCATAAAAGATGCCTGGGCTTTTGAGCTTGCATTACAACATCCCTGGGAGCATGAAGACCTGAATAAGGCCTTTAATATGTCAAATAAAATACCATCTTGGAAAGATCAATATGAGCAAAACACTCATTAGCAGTAACAAAATCCTAGTGTAAACAGCATTAAATAAAACAGAAAAGGGCATCGAAAACAAGGAAAGAAGTTTCGATCATTGTCTTAGATAGATCACTGTGATTCAAAATTTCTCCTGATCAAAATGACAAAATTGGTGTTAATTTTATTTTTCTGCTCTTTGAAAAATTTATTCACATAAGCAGTTAAAACTAGCTTCATTTTCCAAATCGACTTCATTTCCTAGAATCAGTTCTTTGACTATAGTTTGCTTTTTTTCTACCAGCTTTAAGGAGATGCAATTTACATATGATAAAAGTCACCCTTTTAAAGTGTACAATTCAGTGACTTTGAGTATAGTCAACAGTTGTGCTACCATTATCACCATCTAATTTTAAAACTTTCTGTCACTCCAAAAAGAAATTGTATACATGAAAGCAGTCTGTTCTCATTTCCCCCTCTTCTAGCCCCTAGTAACCACTAATCTACTCTCTGTCTCTGGATTTCCGATACTACGTTTATCATATAACTGTAGTTGTATATTATTTGATTTTTGTGACTGGTTTCTTTCACTTAGCATAATACTTTCAAAATTCATCCCTGTTGTAGAATGTATCTGTCAATAATTCCTTTTTAGTGTCAAGTAATATTCTATAATATGGATTTTTTTACCCATTCATCAGTTACAAACATTTGGTTTCATCCCATTTTTAGGTCAGTATGAATAATACCAATTTGAACTTTGTGTACAAATTTTTCTTAGGCATATTTTTTCAGTTCTCTTGGTTATATACTTAGGAATGGAACTGCTGGGTCATATGGTAACTCTATGTTTAGCTTTTTGAGGAACTACCAAACTATTTTTCAAAGAGGCTGGGCATTTTACTTTCCCATCAGCAGTGTATGAGGGTTCTATTTGTCCACATCCTCAAGAACACTTGTTGCCTTGCCTTCTTTTCTTCTTTAAATTCATCCTAGTGAGCGTTAGGTGGAATATCGTGGAGGTTTTGGTTTATATTTCCTTAGTGACTAATTATGTTGAGCATCTTTTCATGTCCTTTTAGGTTATTTGTCATTCTTCTTTGGACAAATGTCTGTTTAAGCATTTTTCCCATGTTTTAATTGAATTGTCTTTTTATTGTTGAGTTGTAAGTGTTCGTTATGTATTCTGGATACTAGAGCCTTATCAGATATATGATTTGTGAATACTTTCTCCCATTCTATGGGTTGTATCTTGACTTTCCTTTGTCCTGTGAAGTAGAACATTTTTAATTTTGAAGGAATTTGAACTGACATATTTATTTGTCACTTGTACCTTTCATGTCATATCTAGAATACTATTGTCTACCCCAAGGTCATTATGATTTATTATGTTTTCTTCTAAGAGTTTGACAGTTTTAGCTTCTACATTGATTCATTATGTACTTTGGTTAATTTTTGCATTTGGTCCAAAATATGGGTCCAACTTTTTTTTTAATTTTTCTGCATGTGGGTATGCAGTTGTCCAGCACAATTTGTTGAAAAGACTATACTTTCTACATTAAATTGCCCAGTTACCCTAGTCAAAAATTGATTGACAATCATTTTAAGAGTTTCCTTCTTGATTCTCAATACTGCTCCATTGATCTATATTTCTATTCTTAACCCAGAACCACACTGTCTTTATTACCACAGCTTTATAGTAAGTTTTGATACGGGAACTCTGAATCCACTCATTTTGTTCTATTGAAGATTGCTTTGGCTCTTGTGGTTCCCTTGTATTTCCATATAAAATGAAGGATCATTTTTTTAAAATTTCTGCAAAATTTACATCTGTGATTATCATAGAAATTGTGTCAAATCCATAGATCAATATGGGGAGTATTGTCATATTAACAATATTTAAGTATTGTTATACATGAACATTGAGTATTTTTCCTTGCATTTAGGTCTTTTATTTTTTACAAGGCTGTTTTGCAGTATTTAGTGTA
This sequence comes from Equus quagga, assembly GCF_021613505.1. Taxonomy (NCBI): domain Eukaryota; kingdom Metazoa; phylum Chordata; class Mammalia; order Perissodactyla; family Equidae; genus Equus; species Equus quagga. Next base: position 48,251,664 of record NC_060269.1, on the reverse strand, counting down.
CAGATGTTTTGGGGGATTCAGTACACAGATGTTTTGTGAGATTTCTATGTATGATATTATGCCATCTGCATGTACAGATAGTATTGCTTCTGCCCTTTCTATCTCAATGCTTTTATTTCTTTTTCTTGCTTAATTGCCTTACATTGACCCTCTAATACCATAATGCATATAAATGCTGAGAGCAGACATCCTTGTATTGCTCTTTACTTTAGGAGAAAAGTATTCAATCTTTCATATTAACTATGGTGTTTCATAGGATTTTTATAGATGGCCTTTATCAGGCTGAAGAAGTTCTCTAGTTTGTTGAGTGTTTTTGTCATGAAAGTGTGTTGAATTTATCAAATGATTTTTCTGGGTCTATGAGTTGATTGAGATGATCATGAGGTATTTGTCCATTATTCTATTAGTATGATGTATTACTTTGATTAATTTTTCATATATTAAAATTTTCTTGCATCCCTGGGATAAATTCCACGAGTTCATGTCATGTAATCCTTTTAGTAATCCTTTTACATTATATACTTAAGGTTGCTAGTATTTGGTTGTGGATTTTTGCGTCTATATTTATAATGGTTATTGGTTTTTAGTTGCTTTTCTTATTGCTTATGATGTCTTTGTCTGGTTTAGGTATTCAGGTAATACTGGTCTCACAGAATGAGTTGGAAAATGTTCCCACTTCTTGTGTTTCTCTATTTTTTGGGTGAGTTTGTTAGGGAATTAGTGTTAGTCTTTAAACATTTGGTAAAAATTATCAGTGAAGCCATCTGGGCCTGGACTTTTATTGTGAGAAACGTTTTGATCATAGATTCAACTCTTTACTTACAGCTTTAATTACAGTTCTATTCAGAATTCTTTATATCTTCTTCAGTCGGTTTTGGTAGTTTGTGTCTTTCTAGGAATTTGTCCACTTCATGTAGATTATATAGTATGCTGGCACACAATTGTTCATAGCCATTTCTTATAATCCTTTCTGTTTTAGTAACATCAATAGTGATGTCCTCTCTTTCATTCCTGGTTTTAGTATTTTGAGTCTTCTCTGTTTTCTTCTCAGTGAGTCCAGTTAAAAGTTTGTCAATTTTATTTTAATTTTCAAAGAACAAACTTTTCGTTGCATTGATTGTCTTTATTGTCATTCTCTTCTATTTTTCTTCTATTTCTACTCTAATATTTATTATTATCTTCCTTCTGCTTGCTTTGAGTTTAATTTGCTCCTCTTTTTCTAGTTTCATAAGGTGGGCACTTAGATTATTGATTTGAGATCTTTTTTCTTTTAAATATAGGAGTTTGCAGCTATAAATCTTCCTCTAGCTTTAGTTGCATCATATAATTTTTGTATGTCATGTTGTCGTTTTCCCTCATATAAAAGCACTTTCCAATTTTTCTTGTGATCTCCTTTTTGACCCATGGATTAATTAGGACCATGTCATTTAATTTACATAAATTTTGAACTTCCAAAATGTCCTTCTATTACTGATTTCTAACAATTCCATTATAGTCAGAAAATGTACTTTCTATGATTTAAATACTTTCAGTTTAATGTGGCTTTTTGAAGACCTAACAATCTGGTCTGTCTTTGAGAATGTTCCATGTGCATTTGGTAAGAATTTGTCTTCTGCTATTTCTAAGTTGAGTGTTCTATAGATTTCTGTTAAGTCTAGTTAGTTTATAGTGCTGCTAGTCTTTCCTTGATGACTTTCTGTCAAGTTTTTCTTTCCGTTATTAACAGTAGAGTATTTAGGTATCAATTATTATTATTAGATTATGTATTTCTCCTTTCAATAATATCAAATGTAAAACAAGTTAATATTTTATGATGGCTTAGAAGAACAAGCAATCATTGGCACCAGAGTGTTGCTATATTTCTTTGAAGGATCATGTAAAGCTTTTCAAAAGATTCTTTTCATTCATCTTAAAAAGTAATCCTCTGAATAGCACCTAATATGGTCTGTTTTTTAACTCCATGTTCATCAGTTTTTCAATGCTAAATATCTAAATCGACAGCTGTTGTAACATAAGCCTCAAGTGTGTATAAACCACATATCTATTTTTCTCACCTACTGTAAAAGCAAACTACCCAATAAACAAATACTTGTAACATGTTGATTTACTCAATTTAAATATATATTCCTAATATTTTCTAGACCTTATTCATAATTCAACAGTCCTTCTACTTTCCTAATGCAACAACATTTCTCAATTCCCACAGAAGTAATTCTAAATCTTTAACTCAATTTTGAAACTGCTACGTTTATATCAATACTAATTCTCCTCGTGTCTTTTTTAAGCATTGGCGCTATATTACCTGTCATAACTTTTCTTCTACTTCTCCACAATGTCTAAAAAGTAATGAACACAGGTTTAGTGATGGATTTCACTTGAAACTTCTTTTTAAGGATACTGTAATGTAATTTTGTGAAACTAAAGACTTGACCGTATTTAGAAGAATTGGTTCTCTCCTGAAACCTCTTTGTAATTGTAAACTTCAATTCCTACTAATCTCTGTGAATTTTACACTTTTGACTCTGCATTTAATTCTCCCTGATTGAGAATGTAGCTTTATTATTGGAGTTGAGGAGTAGAAGTACTAGAGTAGATGAATGGGGACAGAATTAAAAATGTCTGTTTCCTTACACTTTTCCTCCTGGTCAACTTGATGAAGATATTTTCAATGAGAAATTGCAGGTGAAAGATGAATATCTACACTCTTCTACTAAGAAATAGAGTCAAGCTCACAAAGAACAACTTGCAGTACTTTGAGGCCATCACCTTTTTAGCACTTTATAGTTTTAAAAAGGCACAAGCATGTGAGAATAACACTTAGATTTAAAATAACTAAAGCATTCATTGACACTTTTTTTTGAAACTAGAAATTGCATAGTACACGATTAAAAGGACAAACCTGTTTTATAATTTCTGATGAGTATAAAAATAGCAACATTGCTGTTTCATTGACGATGTTGATATACTGAGTTTTATGTTTAGAATTAGAATCATTATCATGCTCAAGAAGCTTTTGCTGAAAGCTATTTAGCAGAATTTCCTAAATAGAAATAGCACTACTTTTAAAAGAATTACAGTAATCTTTAATTTCTCCCATATGGCACACTTGATATTCAGAGAAACCTTCTTGTATAGAATACTTTTAAAATGTTGGATGAAATTACATTCACTTACCTTTCAACCCATTAATCTCACTTCTAGCAATATACCCTGAAGATACACTTCTAAAATTACAAAAATGCAGATGTACATAGTTATTCTTTGCAGCATTGTTTGGAATTGCAAAATATTTGAAACAACCTAAATGCCCATGTAAAGGAAAAGGCTTGAGTAAAGTATGTTATATTCACATAATGGAGTACTATGCATCTGTGAAACAGAATGAGTAAACTTTCTGTGAACTGATATCAAGTGATTTCCAGGACATGCTGTTAAGTAAAAAAGGCAAGCCACAAAAGAGTATCTACAATTTGTTACTCTCTGTGTAAAAACAATGAAAAAATTGGATGTAAAAAATACATGTGACTTCTTATTTGTTTATTTGTTATAAACCAGAAACTAAAGAGAATTTTTACCTTTATGGGGGTTGGTAGGAAAGGGATGGAAATAAGGGAGAATGGGATGAACAGAGAGTTATACTTTTCTGAATGCATTTTTTATATAGGTTTGTTTCTCAGAACCATAGAAATATTTTATATACACTTCACATACTCCAAAAATTAAACTCTTCAAGCCAACCAGAATGTGAGAAGAATTCAAAATGGAGTGTAATCTGAAACAAAGGAACCTAATCTTATAATAAATAAATAAAATATCTACATTGAGGGGATTGGCAAAGAAAAGAACTAAACTAAGTAACTGTGGAAAACTTTATCTTGAATGGATGTTGTAAGACTAAGACAAAAAGAATCATACATACTGAAATCTCATCAGCAAATATATTGTTCACAGTTCTGAAACAATCATATGCATATACTGGAACTGAAAAAGTAAGTTACTACATTGTAGATAATAAGAATTGAGCTTCAAAATATTAAGAAAGTTACAAATAAGGAAAAGGAGAAGGTTAAAATTAAAGCTGTGGTGTTGGAGTGGAATCCAAGGTGCCAGTATGAGCACATGGTGTTAAAGAGATGAAAGATAAAGAAATAAAGAGATAGACATAGATATATATATATATAAATATGGATATGGATACACACACGTGTGCAGAAATACAGAATATGGGTTAGTATATATATATATATATATTTCCTAACAAACACTGAGAGGACCTGGGAGGAATGATTTTTCATAGCAAAAGTCATATTTAAAGCCATTGCTTGATTTCAAAGTACTATTATTCAAAAAAAAAAAAGGAAAAGAAAAACCTGGACATCTTGCAGAAATGTTTGATTACAGAGCTGGGACAAAAAATATACAAGGTGAACATGGAACATCTTACAGTGCCACAATGAAAAGAAGTACTAGAGAGGAAGGAAGGAAGGAGGGGTGGAAGGAAAGAAGGAAAGAAGGAGGAGGGGAGGGTGGAATAAAGAGAGAGGGAAAAGAAATGGAACTTAGTAAAACTGAAAGCTAAACTGAAAGAGTTCCTCATAGCCAAAGGTGGAACAGTTTGACATCCCTAAAATAGTTAAATAAATACCAATGGTTTGGGATTATAACCCATAGAATAAAATAAATATCCATGAACCCATATTGATATAAACAAATAATCAATTAAATAAATACCTGAAGAGAAAGACAGCTCTCACTTATAATATAATTCCAAGTAATAAATGTAAATAAAAAACAGAAATAAAAAATCACCATTAGGCAAAAACCTTAGTAATATATGCAGACAAAATATAGTTATGGATACTAATACTAGACAGATAAGTTTGAAGAGAAACAACAAGTTTATAGTCTCAAACGATCTCCCTTAAAATATTTGTTAAAGGAGAAGCAAAAGCTAGTAACTTTAGAGTAGAGAAATAACAAAAACACCTTAACTGAGCAGGCAAGGTTAACATAATCAGTAATAAGACATACTGACATTTTAAATCTCATGATGCACAGAAATGGTACAACCTCATTTCTGTGGTATTCTATAAAAAACTACATAGCCTCCAACCAGTCATGAAGAAACATCAGGCAAACTCAAATCAAGGAAAATTCATTAAACTAACTGAATAATACTCTTCAAGAGAGTAAAAGTATGGAAGACAGGAAAGACTGAGGGAATGTTACAGACTGCAAGAAACAAAGGAATACGGGGTCCTGATAGGATGCTAGAACAGGAAAAGGACCTTAGTGGAAAAACTGGTAAAATTCAAATAGTGTCTTTGGATTAGATAATAGCATTATATTCATGTTAATTTCCTGGTTCAGTGGTATAACAGTGATTTAAGATGTTAATATTAGGGGAAGCTTAGTGAATGATTTATGAAAACTTGGTACTATTTTTTCCATTCTTCTGTGAGTCTAAAATTAATTCAAAATAAAAGGTTTAAAAAAACAATATCAAAAAGAGGAGGAAAAGAGGAGACACAAATCTAAGGAGGAAACTGACATTTACATGGTCTTATTTGCTATCTCCAGGGTGCCAAGGGTCATGCCTTTAGTGAGTTCTTACTTAGAAGACACTAAATATCTCCAGTAAACTGCTACAGCAGGGAAAGATTCAGACATTATCTCATAAGGGTTTACACCTTAAGTGAGAGTACTAGACAGTTTTCCCCAGTGCATAGAAAGATGGTGGTGGTATTTGCCTGCCTCTACTTTGTTTGGGGATGTGTTGGAAACAAAAAAAACATGAAACAAAAACAAACAAACAAAATGAAGACACAAACAATATAGAAAAAAGTGAAAAAGATTTCTCACCTCCTGGTAATACTCATACTAACTGAGAAATACTTAGGCAGGAGAAATTTAAAGTGGTCTCAGGTTTATAGTACCCAAAGCTTATGGCACAACGAGATATTTTTCAAATATAGGCTTGAAAGAATTGCCAGAGATAGACATACAAGGACCACAGCAAAAAAAAAAAAGAAAAATTGTAAATAACCTCAGAAACAAACCACCTTGAAAAAGGCCAGAAGAAACACACATAGGATATATTTTTTAAACATATTTTATATATCCAGACAATAGAATATTATTTAGTGAGAAAAAGAAATGAGCTATCAAGGAAAGACATGGAGAAATCTTAAATGCATATTATTAAGTGAAAAAAGCCAATCTGGAAAGACCATACACTGTAAGATTCTGTCTGTATGACATTCTAGAAAAGCAAAACTGTAGAGACAATGAAAAGGATTAGTGATTGCTAAGAGTTAGGGGAGAGCACAGAGGATACTCAGGACAGTGAAGATACTCTATGATACTATAATGGTGGACACGTATCATTATAAATTTATTCAAACCCAAAGAATGTACAACACAAAGAGTGAACCATCGTGTAAACTACGGGCTCTAGGAGATGATGTGTCATTATAGGTTCATCAATCATAATAAATGTGCCACTCTGGTGGGAGATGTTGATAGTGGAGAGGCTATGCATATATGAGAGAAAGGAGTATATGCTATGAACCTAAAACTGCTTTATAAAACTAAAGTCTCTTTTTTAAAAAGTATATTTGGTGTGTTTAAAAACATGAAAGATAACCTTGAAAGTATAATGAAAGAAGAAGCAGGATCAAAAATGACATGGCAATTTTGAAAACAAGCAAATAAACTCTACTAAACTTTAATAGAAATGAAAATAAATACTTGAAATTAGAAACCCAGCAGATTGGACAAAGAGGAAGAGAGAACTAGTGAACTGAAAGAAAGAGCAAAAGAAATCATACAGGAAGAAATGTGATGTAATTTATGGATATCGGAAAAATACAGATTTTAGGCAAAGCCACCAAAAATTTTACTTGATATGTGGAAAATGATGTTTGGGAATGTCCACTGTAGCTGTGGTGTGTGGTTCGAATGGAGGACAACCATGCGAAAAGGAGGCCTATTTCTGTAGTCTACTAATAATGTCAATGTGAGGTAATGAAGGCGTGTATCAGCGTAGTGACAGATGAGATGATATGGATGAAAAGAAGGTGGAAGACATTTCGAAGAAGACACGTCAGTACTTGATAGTCTATTAATAAGCTTTGTAGCACTTTCTTCTGTTTTATTAATGAAACTAGAAAAATTGGTGCACATTTTTAGAAACCAAAGCTATGTTAAACCATATTATAGTATGTTTAACAACCACACATTTAGAGATAGAGGTAGCCTAATTTGATATGATTATCGTGAAAAATGCAGATACTATCCATTTAATTCAGTCTCTGCAGCATTTCCAGGATGCATACATAATTTTGCAAGAAATAGGAAAATCACGCATTCCAGCAAAGGAAGTTTAAGCAATTCAACCATTAAAATACATATACATAAATGAACTGCCCTAGCATATTTAGCTGTCTGAAGTTCTCTGGTTGGCACTATTTGGAATATGGTTTGATAATAAGTTTTTATTTTCATCCGTGAGACACAACAAAGCCCTATTTATAACTCAAAGCTAAAATAAAAATCAGTTTTCCTGAATCTCTCAACGAGTATTTATTCAGTAAGCCTTCTACATCGATTGACTTCTTTATTCAAGCACGGAATGTAACACTTGAAAGGCACCATCGACAAAATCTGGTTTACAGACCTTACATAACTCTCCTAGGACAGCACAAGTAGAAAGTGTCAAAACTAGAATTAAAAAAATAAAGTCTTGGGACCGGCCTGGTGGCATAGTGGTTAAGTCTGTGCACTCCACTTCAGCGGCCTGGCGTTTGGAGGTTGGGATCCTGGATGTGGACCCAGTACCACTTGTCAAGCCACACTGTGGAAATGTCCCACATAAAACAGAGGAAGATTGGCAACAGATGTTAGCTCAGGGCCAATCTTCCTTGCAAAAACATAAATGAAAATCCTAAATCTTAAACAGCAAGGCACTATTTTCTTTTTACTACATGATGTTGTCCCTCTAGCAATTCTACCAATTCACAGATTAAGTTACTATAAATTTATGCATGGAAAATAAACCTGCATTTCATGTTGGTTCTCATTGTATTCTGATGGGCTTGAAACAGCAAGAGTAATTTAATTTACCTTTAATTTAATTTCAAATTTAAAAGATAGGAAAAATCTCATTAGCTTCAGAATATCAAATCTTCTTATATCACTTTTTTATTTAAGAAAAAAAAACTTAATGATTACACTTTGTCAGTGCATTGATATAGCATCCTCACTGTCACCATTCAAATGAGTCCCCAACTAGCTTTATTGTGTTGTCCAGGGCTACTGGCACTCATACATTCTTATAGAATCCTTGAACACAGTAATCTTTGTAAGACTGGAAGGTGCTTTACCTGATATGTTCTTTTTTATCTTTCCACTATTGATTCTTTATGTCTTAGGTCAAGTATCCTAGATTTATCCTTTTTCCATAATTCCGAAATATTTACTAGAAACATATTATTACCCGTTACATCTTGTATAGCTAGCTAACTAGAAGTCAAACACTGACCTAGGTTCTAGGGATAAAATGTGAATGAAAAATTTAAAAATATATTAAACTATTATTTATTTAGTACACCTTAATTTAAAACACTAGAAACATTGAGAATGAAAGTATTATATTTCTTTGTAAAAAACTTCTCAAGACTAGCAGCAACAGCCTTTGCCTTCTTTTCATGATATAACGCATCAAAAGCAAATATCTTTCATATGCCTTTCTAAGTTTGTATCATCATTTACCATTTTATCCTTTGTGTTTTCAATATCATGAAATATCTTCTAGAGTTCTAATGTGAAGTTTTGGCCAGTGTTTCTTCCTCTGGGACATCTTCATCTTTTTCATCACAATCACTTTCCTCATTCATGTCTATATGTTGATTTGACTCTGTTTATTTAGTCAGTCTTGCCTCATCTGTAGACTCCCCTGAAGAATGGCGCTGCCAACATTCCCTCACCCAGCTCTTTCTTCTGTAATTCCATTTACATTTGATTCAAATTTCACTTCCAGTATTGTCACTTTTTATTTTTTCACCTGCACTTTCATCTTTGTTGGCCAATTCCATTTTTCATTATCCATGTGAGGAAAATCTCACACGGCTTTATCACTGGAAGAGAAGGAGGCAACCTAACTACGTGCTTTGCTGACTGTGTGTGAACTGAATGACATGCACAGAGACCAATCGCTGTTAGGCTTTGGAAAGAAAGTGGCATAACTGGTCACAGATCATTATGTGTATCTATTATTTACTTTGTGATGTGTGGACCGGAAGGGGTAGTGGTGAATTTTGCCCTTCACACAGTTACTCAGTTAATAGATCATGCTGACTGAAAATTGGACCATGTTGTTGGAGGACTAGTATTATGGAACTAAACCATGGTAACTAAAACCCATGCATATCAGAATGATTTAAAGCAAGTGCTTCCTGTAATTTCTACAACAGAAAAGTATGTGAGATACAATAAAACATTATTTTTCATGAATATTTTCCAATAGGGATTAACAAACATGTTATCCATAGAATCTTGGTGAGATAGTTACATGCTCTTGTGTGCCTTAGAGCTTAGAACAATGATTTCAAAGGTTGGATATAATTAATATTGTCTTTTGATTATGACTTTTGATGTAATAATATTAGTACAGTTAGTATCAGTCAAGTATTACTAAAAATAGCATGTATTCAACTCATAAAAATTAAAATGATCAGCATTTTTAAATAAGCTAAGAGTAAGACTACGATTGCTTGCTACTGATTAATTAACTGGAAAATGTTGATAACATTGATGACAGCTTTCTTACATTCTAGTTCCATGAGTGAGAGCACATTGACACTAAACTCTTGGCTCATCTTTCAATTTGATATACACTATTGAATAGATCATATTGCTCATTCTCAAAAATTCAATTTAAGGTGTTGGCCATACAGGTTTTTTTAAGTGGGCAACAGCTGGTATGCATTCCTAATTAAATTTTTTGTTTTCTCCTCTCAACAATCTACTTAGCCATGAAGAACACTGACATAATAATTGATAAGTCTTCACATAATACATAACTTTAGTATTAAAAAGCCCTTTTATATCAGCTCTAAAACCGTATAGAGAAATTTTGTTTAATAAAAACAGCTGCTTCATTTTCAATATTGAGACTTGGATTAAATTCAACATGATATAAGATCACAGATAATATTCGTTGGAAGAATAACAAGCCAAAGGTCAAGAAGGGAATGCCGAGCTCCTCCATGTTCCTGTTATTCCACAGAGGAATGTGCCATAGTCAGGATCTGCAATTGGACACCCTTTTACTCTACCTTCTACTTAGATCCTTCTCAGCAGTTCATGTGTAGCCACTGGGGCCAGGCAGTCAGGATTTCAATGATACCTCTTTAGACAGGCTTTTTTTTGAAACAGAGCTTCCCAGAACCTTTGGTACCTTGGAGAAATGACAGCCTTTGTAACCTGTGACAGCAAGCCAATGGTCCTATGAGATGAGTTGGCTGCAGTTCACTGTAGCGGAAGGTGGATGGGACAGGGTGGTGCCAGGTCGTTTTACAAATGGAGGCACAAGGGAGAATGGGAGGCAAGAGAAATGCAGAAGTAACTTCCTTTCTTTTAATGTTTCTGTTCTTGTGAGCATCACTCCAGCACCACCAGTTCACCCCAGCATCTGGCTTCATTGGCATGTCAAGAACGAGGCTTCCATAATCTTTCAAAAGTGCCACCCTCAGGTGGCTGGTGCTCCCTCCTGAGACATCTGAAAATCAGATCTGAGGGTATTCTCTGAAATCCTGACTTACGTGAATATTTTTAATCACCCAACTTTGAATTTTGATCTAATATATACTCAAAGTATATTGAGGAGATGAAAATTGTGTGTGCGTGTGTGTGTGTGTGTAGGTTGGGTGTTGGGTAATAGTGAGCTAAATCTTCAACTTCCAAAGTGAAAAGTGAAGAACAAAAATCAAAACAAAACAAAAAAAAATCTAAAATAGAGAGAAGTTCAATAAAAAGCAAGATGATCATATTTAGAGATGTAGAAATTTGTGCCAAAGCATCAGATAAAAGAGTAGAAATAAAATGCTCTGGGGAAGCTATAAATGGAAGGAGAGCAGGGGATATATTTTTAAGAAACCTCACTGAATTATTTAAAACTTTAAAAGAAATGCATGTTACACTTGAACACTTTGATAAAAATAAAAACTAAAATAAGATATCAAGTTAGGAAACTAGTTCCACACAATAAAATATAATTAACCTAAATAATAGGAAATATGATATTAAATATTATAACCCTGAAGGCTTTTCCATTAAATTCAAGAATAAGATATGGATAGCAGTTCTTACTAATACTTTTAGCACTATTTGGGGGGGATTTAGCTAACACTATAAGAAAAGAAAATCTTAAAATTTGTACATTGTGAAAAAGTAGATAAAAATCAGGTTGTATATTACAATTTTATCAATTATAAGATTACTCTTATAATCATGTTGAAGCAAAGAGCAGTCACAGTACAATTGCAAATGCTTGTGCCTACAACATCTTGACCAGGGCAGATAATATTGTCTTTACTTCATTGAATTATGTACATTTTTGGAAATAAACACATTGAGTTTAACTATTACTTAATAGACATTCAAGAAAAACAGCACATCGTGATTTGATGTTGAAACAAAAAGTTATTTTGTACACAGAAAGGCTTGAGCACAGTAATGGGGGGTTACAGTTGATATAGTAAAACATATTTGTTGTTTGAGAAATGTCTACAATTTTATGTTTTCTTTTTTCTTATTCATTTTTTTTGGTGAAGAAGATTGGCCCTAAGCTAACATCTGTGTCAGTCTTCCTCTATTTTGCATGTGGGATACCGCCACAACATGGCTTGATGAGTAGTGCATAGGTCTGTGCCCAGGATCTGAACCCGTGAACCCCTGGCTTCTGAAGCAGAGCATGCCAACTGAACCACTACACCACCAGGCCATCCCGAATTTTATGTTTTCTTGCAAGGAAAATAACACAATGGTCTATGGGACCTAAGAAAATAAGAAATACACAGGTACCTGAAGCTATTCTATAGCTTGTCATTTATATATGAGCAAGAAGATTTCCTACTACAAGCCATGTGGTACAACTAAAGGAAAGAGAAACCACCAACTCATTGGAATAGATGAAAAAAAATCGGGCTGGACCTGTGGCCGAGTGGTTAAGTTCACACACTCCACTTCAGCAGCCCAGGGTTTTGCCGGTTTGGATCCTGGGCGTGGACATGACACCGGTCATCAAGCCAGGATGAGGCAGTGTCCCACGTAGCACAACCAGAAGGATCCACAACTAGAATATATAACTATATACTGGGGAGCTTTGGGGAGAAAAAGAAGAAGAAAAAAAAAAAAGAATATTGACAGCGGATGTTAGGTCAGGTACCAATCTTTAAAGAAAAAGAATCAAAGCTATGAGAGATTAAATTGACAAATTTGTGATCTGTACATCACTCTCACCAAGGAAATAAGCGTCATTTTGTTAGAAAATTCCTGCTCATTTTTAAGAGACTATTTAACTTCCAGCAACTGAAGAAATTCATATGGGAAAAAATGAAATTATGACTTAGTCTAAAAGGAAATGCTGATGAAACCCTAGTGCACTTCAGCATCCACAGAAAGTGTACTGCCAAGCTTACAGATGCTAAAGATGTCAAGAGCTTCAGCACGGGTCACAAAAACCATTGCTTCAGTGTTGCTTTATTATTCTATTGAATTTTAAATTGCAGAAGAATAAGGCCATGTCTAAAGATTTTATCATGAGGGGAAAATTTTTGGGTAGAGGCTGAAAAGGAATGGTAGGTAAATGCAATTAGGAACACTCATAGAAATATAATTAGAACTATTTTTAATAATTGAATTTGTATTTAAAATATTTCCCACAATAAAAACTTTAGACCAAGTTGGTTCAAATGTTGATTTCTGTCCAATATTTAAGGATGACAAAATATTATCCTTGGACTCAGAAAGTAGAAAGGAAAAGAGCACTACAAAACTCATATTGTAAAGCCAGCCTCATCTGCTTTTTAAAGCTGGGATGAGCACTACAAGAAAAGAAGAGGGCAGACAGATAGCTTTCATGAACACTGATACAGAATTTTTCACCACATGATAACAAATCAAATTCAATAACACACAAAAGTGGGGCCAGCCCCATGTCGGTATGGTTAAGTTCACACACTCCACTGACGCGGCCCAGGGCTTCCCTGGTTTGGATCCTGGGCGCAGACATGGCACCCCCATCGGTCCACACTGAGATGGTGCCCCACATGCCACAACTAGAAGGACCCACAACTAAAATATACAACTATGTACTGGGGGGATTTGGGGAGAAAAAGTAGAAAGAAAAAAAACAGAAGATTGACAACAGTTGTTAGCTCAGGTATCAATCTTTAAAAAGAAAGAAAGAAAAATAATACACAAAAGTGATACAACATGGCAACATAGAGTTTATCCAGGGATTGAGTGGTATTTTAATATTTCAACTTTAATTAAAATATTTCACCACACTAACAGAATGAAAGATAAAAACCACATAATCCTCTCAATTGACAACAAAAATCGTGTGACGAAAATCCCACATCCTTTTATGATTTAAAAAACAGCTCAACAAAGTAGGAATAGAAGAACATTCTCAATTTTCCAAAGGGCATCTACAAAATCTTACAACCAGCACTATGCCTAACAGTACAATGTTGAAAACTTTCCCTACAAAATCAGGGGAAAAAAATGTCTTGATGTTTATCTTCACATCTTCTATTCAATCATCTACCAGCAATAACTCAAGAAAAATGAGCAGAATGAACAAAGACTGTAAATAAATTGCAGACCACATGGTTGTTTCTATAGAAAATCCTAAATATGTACACAAATGTGCTACAACTAATGAGTGGGTTTAAGTTCTTAAGATGCTAAGTCAACATATTAAAATATCAATTGCATTTCTATATGATAGCAATAAACATTTGAAAAATTAAATAGAAGTTCTGTTATTCACAGAAAAGTTCTATTATTCAAAAAGTTTTATTATGCAAAGCCACCTCATATATGGTACTTTGCTATGACAGCCATAGAGAACAATACAGCGTTTAACTAATAAAAAATAAAAATAAATGTCAACAAACAGACTTGAACAAGAACATTTATGTCAGCTTTATTCATGACAAACCTCAGAGAGGAAACAATAAACAAGTCATGATCAAAAAACTGGGAAACAAATTCACGATGTAATCCTACAATATAATAGTACCCATCAATAAGAATGTATTGCAGATGCACTAAACGACATGGGCTAATCTCAAAAACATTATGGTGAGGAAAAGAAACCAGACCCAAAAGATGAATATTTTATGATCTTATTAGTACGGACTTCAAGATCAGGCTCAAGGGAGCTTTTGGGTGTGGTAAAAAATGTTCTCAGTCTTGTGTTGTTCTGCTTCATACCCCACTTCCCATCTCCCACTTTTCTTCTGCATCTCAGATTCCATCTCCTTCGCATCTCAGATATTGTCCCTTCGCTTCTCTCCCACCGCTCCAGTCTTACCAGCCTCTTCTATTTCTGAAACTTGCTAAACAGCCTGTATCTCAGAACCTCTACCATTCCTGGTCTCTCTACGTGGAACCCTTGCTCTCAAGAGATCATATGGCTTTCTTGCTCACAACTTTCAGGTCTTTACTGAAATTTTCCATGTTCAGGAGATTTTCCCTCATCACTGTGTCTGAAATAATCATTCTCATCCCCTCTCTCTCCCTGCTTTATTTTTAGTCTTAACATTCATCAGACCTATCAGTGAGTGTGTGCGTGTGTAAGCTCCTTGAGAGAACAGGTGTTTCTCCTTTTTTGTTTTCCTGTCACACAATAAGTCCTCAATAATTATTTAAATGACTAACAAGTGACTAAATTCAGTTTATTAGCTTCCACAAAAGCAGAGGGAATATTTTTAGCTTTCATATTCCTTCACTTGTTGTAAGGTAATCAGCATTTATAACTAATTCTATAGGTTATGGTGTTTATTCAGAACCCACAGCGACTCAATAAAAATGGAACAAACTATTTCACAGTTTATGGGTTTCTTTTTTCACCAAAAGTAGCACCTTCTTGAAAGTAGTTATGTAACTTAGCACCTTAAAACATATCTTCAGATCATACAAGCCACCTAACATGAAAATTAAGTATAATTGAAATTCATTAGAGGTCTGAAAAAAAGTTTGGGTTCCATACCAAAAGGAAAAAGACAGCTTTTCTTTCAAATCACAAACAAGAACAAGCAGAGCAGACATACTAATTATGATCAATTAATCTGCTGGTTTCTATTAATTTAAGAAATTGTTCAGGGTTGGCCTGGTGGTGCAGTGGTTAAATTCACATGTTCCACTTGGGTAGCCTGGGGTTTGCTGGTTCGGATCCTAGGTGCAGACACAGCACCACTTGTCAAGCCATGCTGAGGCAGGCATCCCACGTATAAAGTAGAGGAAGATGGGCATGGATGTTAGGTCGGGGCCAGTCTTCCTCAGCAAAAAGAGGAGGCTTAGTGGCAGATGTTAGCTCAGGGCTAATCTTCCTCAAAAAAAAAAAAAAGGCAAAAAGAAATTGCTCATTGGTAATTTTATAGAGAAAAATATTCATGGATTGATTGAAAATAGTAAAGGGCAGGAGCTAGCCCCGTGGTGTAGTGGCTGAGTCTGGCGTACTCTGCTTTGGTGGCCTGGCTTAGCCGGTTCAGATTCCACATGTAGACCTACACCACTCATCAAGCCATGCTATGGTGGCGACTCACATGCAAAATAGAGGAAGACTGGCACAGATGTTAGCTCAGGCTGAATCTTCTTCAAGTAACAAAAGAGGAAGATTGGCAACAGATGTTAGCTCAGAGTGAATCTTCCTCACCAAAAAGAAAAAAAAGAAAATAGTAAAGGGTAAGCCAGGTAAAACATTACAATTTAATACGCCTTTCATAACTTTAAAAATCATTGCATTCATCTTGTCTATATGCCATACAATTTTAATAAATTATTGTTTTCAAAACATAGCAATATTGGGGCCAGCCCGGTGGCACAACGGTTAAGTTCACGTGTTCCACTTCAGCAGCCTGGGGATCACCAGTTTGGATCCTGGGTGTGGACGCATGCACCGCTGGTCAAGCCATGCTGTGGCAGGCACCCCACATATAAAATAGAGGAAGATGGGCACAGATGTTAGCTCAGGGCCAGTCTTCTTCAGCAAAAAGAGGAGGATTGGCAGCAGATTTTAGCTCAGGGCTAATCTTCCACAAAAATAAAAAAAGAAGGTAGCAATATTAATAGTATTTTCCCCACATCATTAGAGTCTTCCAATACTGCTAGTAGAAAAATGGAATAAAATGTGATTTAATATATATATAACCACGGAACAAAAGGCACAGAAAAAAGGATAATTTACTGTTTAAAACACTGGTGTTGCATGATAAATTGTTGGTGGTATATTGCAACCTAACTAGAAAAAAAGAAGAAGAAACAATCAACTGTGGCCAATAAACACAGAGTGATAAATGATTAGATTTAAAATATCCAACCATCTAAGGAGAATATTTTCTCTTTTAGCAATTCAAACTTTATTTTTTCCAGTTTCTGTGGAGATATAGTCTAGATGCTTCTCATTTCCAGGTTGTGTAGAGGAAATAGGGAAAATTTACATGTATACATATATACATATATAAATATATAGATATACACATATACATACATATGCAGGTATACACTTAGGTTTGGAAAAATGAAAAGTTACATTTTCCCGCTAACTTTATGGTAAAAAAGATATTGTTGAGTTAGTATTTATTTGTATTTAAATTCATGTAGGTTAAATTTGCCACCATATACAAATCAGATTCTTTATTCACGTACTTATATCCCATCAGTCATAATAATGTGATTTATTATGATATTTTTACCTATGATTCTCTTTGCCATTTGTTAAAGTATAAGTAATATAGTGCACTGGGTATGGACTCACATCTCAGCTCCGCATTTTGTGAACCTGGACAAATTAAACAGAATGTCTGACCTCAGCTTCCTCATCTGTATAAATGGGATAGATCAGCTTTCACAGTAAAAACACGAATAAATCTCAGTTGTTTTTAGGTTTAAATGCGCACTTATTATTTCATAGAAATATTGCATTACTTTTGGTCCTTTTTTCTTTTATCTGACCGAGGAAAAATTTTATCATCTTACCTTAGCACAATGCTTAGAAAAGGGAATTCATTCGTTGTATGTTTGTTTAATAAATGATTTATCAATTCTTCTGGACCTATTGTTCTCGCCACACAGAAAATGTCAGCATGTAGTTTCACAATATTAGATATTAAAACGATCACACCAACCCTCAGGAAATTTTGAATTAATATAAAGCCAATGTTTGAATGCGAGGTATGACCTTCCTTCTCAGTACGGCTCCCAAGCTTCAAGCTCATGGGTGTGATTCCATGCACACACCGAGGCATTTCTACTGACACAGTCCCTCTCTAAGTAAACGTTAAATCAGAATATACAAATATCCTAACATCAGAAAAAGGAGGACAAAAGTCGTTTGCGTTCACAATTCAAAAATTGAAATAATCACCTTTATAGATAAATCACAAGGATTTATAAACATTTCAATAATTCACCAAGAAATCTCCCAAATGAGCAAAAGAATCATAGAGTAGACAGGAATGAGTTGAAATATCAACAAGTTTTTTTATATTTGAGCAAAAAAGGCAAGCTATAATAGTAAAATCAGTATAAGAATGGGCATTCAGACAGTAAAGAGATCACTAATTGCCCTCAACTTGTATGGGCCAACTTAAAGACCTTAATTCTTTTTCAGGTAATCAATATATTTCATAACACTCTCAGTATTCTGAACTATGACTTAGTCATCTATATATATTTTGTGTAATGGATGCTATTTAATGTATAAACACTGAGAATGAAAGAAATAAATGAAAAGTTAAATGTGACTTTTCTATTACTTCATAAGTGAAACCAGTTCATGCTAATTTTGAAGATAACCTCAACAATAGATTTTATATTGCTTCTATTCTTTTCAAAACGGAAGTTTTTGAGCTACTACTCATTATTGAATGGGTATGAAAAATATACCAATTTAGGAAAATTTTATCACCAGTGTAATATCCTTAATGAATACCTTTCTGTTTACCTACTAATAGCAAAAATTTCTTAGTATTATAATTGGAAATGTTTATATCAATTTGGTAAATAAAGTAGTGATATCTTCATTTACTAAAAAATGCTTTTTAGTAAAAATATGTTTTCTAGTAAAGTGATAGTAATATAAAAATAGTATCAAATAAAGCAGTAAGACCCACCTGTGTCAGCACAGTGTCGCCTACAGAATATTGGTTCTCTTTTTTATTTTATTCTCTGTATAAAATACTACCACACTTATACTCTGAACATAAAATAGTGACAATTTGTAACATTACCTTTCTTTCTATATAAGAACGTCTAGGAAGTGCTTCCCTAGAAAGTATTACTCACTGTAATTTAGAAAGTTACTAACAAATCAAATATTTTAGAGAATTCCAAGAGGGGCTTTTTGATTCTCTGAGAAGGCCAAGTGAGGTGGGCTTGGCTCACCCAGTTTCCTTGACAATGCTTAGGCTCTGTGGAGAAGGGAATCAAATTACCAAAATTACTATAAAGAAATTTTTGTGGCTGAGCATCCTGTGTATCCAAAGTGTCATCAGACCTGCAGTGGAGGCAACAAAGAGAACACACACCAAAAATAGATTGAGGGCACATTTAATAGATCTGCACATGACCTACACCTTTAATAATCGACACATTTAATAGATCAATAATGACATCTTCGAACTGTTATTACAAGTTCTTGTGAAATGCTTGATTGGAGTCGGGATGGAGATTTGGTCTATTTAAGGGACCAGAATGAGATAAACAGAGACCAGCGTATACACCACACACTCCCTCTCTAAGGAAGTATGGCCATATATTTTGAAATTCCAAGCAAGTCAAACCATGTGTTACTTTTGAGCTCAAGTCAGTTTAATTAAATTTTTTTCTTCTATTTATTTTTCAGATCTTAACTCATTTTGCTTTGTTTCTTGATCCCTTCTTGATTATATCTCCCTAGCCTATATCAGTTTTAAATCTTTTTGAACTATATAGTTTTATAGCACTTAGAATAATTCACAATTAATATTTATGTTGGTGATTACTTCATTATTGACTATGTAATATTGTTTGAATATATGAATGAATAATAGCTTCTATTCATTGAACACTTACTGTGTGATAGGCATTTTGTTAAGCATTTTATAAACATTATCCCTCACAGCAATCCTAAGATGCAGATATTATTATTATATCCCATTTTTGCAGATAAGGAAACAAGCTTAGAATGATTAATGGACTTGTCCAAGTTCCCTCTAACTGCCTAGAATCTGGTCCCACGTGTCTGCAGAGTCTGTGACCGTAAGACCCATGTTAAATTGCCTGTTATGTCCTTCTACAGTGAAAAGTGTCTTCTCTGGTGAGGAGCTGGCCATGGCCTCCCTATCTTGAGACTTGAAATCAGTCAGTTTAATATTTCTTACAGTAACTTTGATAGATTTAAAATTTTCCCAAATGAAACTGTCCTACGTGACCTTGCTCCATATTTATTTAAGCAGAAATTAGATGACCATACCACAAAGATGTGGTAAGGAGCTTTCTAGAAAGTACCTCGAAGGTACCTACCACAGCTAAGATTCTACAGTCCCATGAAATTAGAGTATTAGAATAAAACCCCATATTTATAGTTTGGCCAGAAATGCAATTACATGCATATTTATAGTAATAAATGTAAACTTTGGCTCAGAAAGTATATTATAAATTTAAATAATTCTTAGCCAAAAAATTTGCAAGTGGAGAATTCTCGTAGAGAATTGTGACTAATAAATTTCCAGGTAATGGGTATTTTTGTTATATTTATTCAAGTTTTTGTGCTAAATTTGACCCTTACTTAATGCAGGTGAAGTTTAAAGAATACAGTTTGACCCAAGGGATTTCAGACATTTTATAAGATATTAAGGAACTGATCAATATTTCAAGCATCATTGAGTTGGATCTTGTGGTAAGAAAGAGAAGAGTGACTTAAAGTTACTTTGGCACTAAGAGAAGATTCTACACAAATAAAACCGACCAGATGTAGTATTCAAATGGCTCAACTGTGAGCTGTCAAGTGCATTTCAGTATTTTAAAATATCAATCACAGAAACAGCAATATAAAAAACTTTCTCTACATATACAGTAGGTTTGACAAGGAATTATAATAGATTATACTTGCCTTTAGAGAAGTAAAGCACATTTTTGAGTTGGTCCTAAAAGCTGGAACAGTTTCAGTAATGCATATAAATTATACCTTATTTATAATTTTATATGAATATTTGAGGGAGAATATCCATCATCAGATGAACTGAGCTAAATCTTACCGAGTTAAAAATATTATTGTACAGTTTACTAACCAGAAGCATAAAAGATAACAAATAATTAAACAAAAATAGCAAAATATCTAAAAATCTCTTTACTACAAAAATATAGAATTGCAATATCATTGTGAATTAATGCTGCACTAATATTAAGATAGTGAGATAAAGAATAAAGACAGAAAAATAAGATACCAGAAGTAAATTTTATTCTACTATATCAAATGCCTAAGGAAACAAGAAAAGATGAAGAAAACTTCATTACTACTACCAAATTTAATTTGATAAATTAAAATATAGGAAACAGACTCTTACTAATTTGATTTTAACCTCTGGAGAATGATGTCTGAATATAGGCCAGAATCATAACACATGGATAATATAATTCAAATTAGATCAAACTTATTTCTTTGGAGACTATTTTCAATAAATCTATTTATGAAATAATGAATTGATTATAGGCTAAGTAGCAGAAAACCCTTTTGATGTATGCCAGAGGCATTCTTATAGCCAAGGGTTTATTTTTTCCTTCCTGCTCAAGATATAATTTAACATGTCTGTAGTCATTTGATGAAGGGGACATCAAATGCCATACCTAATTACGAGATAAGTCTCTAAGAAATCCAAATTCTGAATTTTTGAGAAAAACATGATGATATAACTTAATTTAAATGAAAATATACATTTTTATCTGATGTATATATCACTGTTAAAAATTGTGTGTGTGTTTCAGAGTTGTAACAACGAAAAGAAATACTCCAATGAATTAGAATGAGATTATGTATGCATTCATCCAAAAATTAGGGCATTATTGATCTAATTTTAGATTTACCATAGTTAAAAGGTAAAAGTAAATAATGAAACTTTCTACAGAGACTTATCCAAACAATTTTAAATAACATGCTAATTATTTATTGTTTAATAGTGTCAAAAGGAATAAAACTTCCACATGGCTTTGATTGCCAGTGTTCTGTGTTGAAAGTAGATATCCTATATTTTTTAGTGATGGTTATTGGATAAGATGGACAATAACATTCTTTGAGTGTTTAACAGTTTCTGTATATGTGTATACTCTTTGATTTTATTCTCGCAACAACTTAGAGCTAACAATCCACAATTCACTGATGTGAAAACTGAGGTGAGTAGTCAGGATATAAAATAATTCAGTTATTCTGAAAGATGTGGAAATTTTGAATAGAAAAATAGGTTAGGGAGAATTAAGAGTGGTGTGTGGCAATGGGTGGAATGACTGTACTTCTCCATCCAGTCAGGACGCTCCTGGTTTATACCTGTTCCCTGAAGGTGATTATTACTCATGCCTCCTTCACTGTCAAATGTCTTACAGTTTGAATGACAAATTCTATGGTCACTGAAGCAATGAAGAACCATGACAGGCTTTTTAGTGGGATAATGACAAGATGTGGGCAATGCTTTACAAAGATTAATCTGAAAGAAATGTGTAGAAAGGAATGAAGATAAGAAAGACCTGGAGCAGAAAAACCAATTAGGTGGCTGCTTCAATCATCTCAGGAAACGTACTGAAAAATCTGAACTAGGACAGGGACAAAGGAAAAGAAAGGAGAAGACATAGTACAAGCTGAATGGAGCAATAGTACAGATACAAAATAAATAGGACATGGGTGCTAAGTGCTTATTATGAGGGAGAAGGAGGGATTAACAGTGATCACAAGGCTTGGATCCCAAGCCACTGGGAGTAGGATGCTACTAACATGTAGAAGGCATCATGATTGTGTTCTTGGCCTGGAAGCATTTTTATTTATTTATTTATTTATTTATTTTGAGAAAGCTGCTTCAGTTATTATGGATTCTCCGACTTAATGTGTTCCTGTAAATTATTTCACTTCAAGTACTAAGATGCTAATTTATATTTGTCTGTAGAATTTCTAGCTATGTAGCTCACTCTTATGTGTACAGTGGGTTTTAAAAACTGTATCAACATGGAAACTCGCATTCTCCAATATTTTCATAATTGATATTTTCCTACGTTGTTTATATTATCCTGCATAGCAAGCCCTCCCTCCAGCACAAAAAGTATTTTTTTTTAAGTTGTTAAGGTGTCTATTATATTTTCCCACTCGACCAGCATTATATACAATGGAGGTTAGAAGCCCTAGGCTGCTGTGATCAAGTCCTCAAAGTAAATAGTGCCGACATGTTTTACATTTCATTGAAAAATCAGGAAAATCATACCAGCAGATAAATATTACTGAAATGCCAAGTTTATAAATGTATAATTTTCAGGTACTTCTGAGAATAATCATTATATTGCTCTGAATAAATTTTTAAAAAATTTTATCAGAAAAGCTGATATCTGAAGAAAGTCATGCCTAATTAGGGAGTAATAATGAAGTCAATGAAAACTAAGAGGGGATTGTGAAGTGGAGTAAGGCCATTTTAATGGAATCAAAGAATTGGGTTTTTTTTTTTTTTTTGGAGTTTCTCAATATGTACATTTCCTTTGGGTTAATATAGGTATATCATTAGCTTTACTCACATTTATCAATTGTGATTAGGACATTTTTTCATGTTTTAAATTTGGTCTTTTATTTCTTTAAATACAAATATTTTGTAGTTCACATTTGGTAAATCTGATATCTGCCCTCTTCGTGGGTCTGATTCTGAATTTTTCCTTTTAAACCATTTTATTGATCTGTGATTGACACAAAAAATCTTCACATATTAATATACACAACCTAATGAGTTTGGAGACAAGTATACATAAACAGATTCATTACCTCCAAAAGTTTCCTCCTTTTCTGTTTACTTACTTACTTGTTTGTTTATTTGTGATAAGAACACTTAACATAAGCTCTTCTACCATCTTAGCAAATTTTTAAGTACACACTTTGATATTGTTAACTCTAGGCTCCATGCTATGTGGTAAATCTCTAGAGTTTATTC
The DNA here is from genome assembly GCF_021613505.1 of Equus quagga. Taxonomy (NCBI): domain Eukaryota; kingdom Metazoa; phylum Chordata; class Mammalia; order Perissodactyla; family Equidae; genus Equus; species Equus quagga. The sequence goes on along the minus strand of NC_060269.1, from coordinate 48,228,217 downwards.
ATCTTGTATACATGAAACTTCATATTTTATGGCTTTTAATTTTAACACAAATGAGAGAAGAAGTGATAGAAAGCAAAAGGGAAGTGGAAAATTTCTTGAATTAGCTAAGCAGGAGATAAACGGAAGCAGACAAAAAATGTGTTTTTAATTATGCTTCTATAAATTCTTATAAGTCTGAAAGATATTGATGTTAAATCACTTGTATTTCTCAGCTAATTTTGCCTAACCATATGCTCCTGCACTAATGTGAGGCATCAGTGTAATGTCAGTGTTACAGTTCTCATCACATTTCTCATCAAATGTCATGAGACATTTATTGCAAAATAATATCTCTACTACACAGAATCCACCAATTAGCACATATGAAACAACTGCTGACTTTGCATAGTGCAGGATTAGCAGTGTAAGTACCAGTAGCACTGTTAGTGGTCAAACAACCGAGGAAGGAGGCAATGCCAAGAGTTGGGATGGAAAATGATCCTCCTTAAACAGTGAGAAATTGTTCCAGTTGAATTACAAACAAGACGACTTCATCACAAGGTAGGAGTGGTGTTGATATCGATGGAAATGCATGTGGAGTAGAAATGGAAATGAGATCCTTCTAATGTGAAAAAAATATTAAACAAACTGGTCCACTAAATGCTTACTCTTTCCCATTTTTTTAGTAATAAGGTTTCTTGGAGGATTATATATGTGAAATATATATATTATATATATTATGTAATTATTCTTAAAAGACATCTTGTATCTTAAGAATAAATGCTAAATTTTATTATAAGAGTATTTTGGGAAAGTAAAAAGAAGAAGGAAGAAAATAGAAGCTGGTTTTAGGTTCTATTTTGCCAGGATCCTTGATGCCACTCTTCTGTACCTGGAATCATGACAAAAGGGAGGTTATATGCAGCCTAACTATGTATAGAAGTAGTAAGAAAGTCCCAATTCTTAGAGGATGTCAGTTATTATTCTGTAATTTCCTGTGCATGTTTGTTTAAATGTCGTGCTTCTGAGAAACAAGAATGTGAGCACATGTGAAAGCAGAGGGGAAATACTCCAGATGACAAGGCTGCCTAAGAGATAGAGGGATGATGAAATGAGGGTCAGGAGTTCATGGAAGTCATGGTTGAATCAGGAGAGACAGAGAAAACTACAACCTGACCAAAAAAAGGAAAATATAAATTTAAAGGTATGAATAAAAAGGAAGAGAGAAGAAACAAAAGTAAGAAAATTGGAGAATAAGAGAACTTGTGCATTAGGTTGAGAAAAATTCAGTGGAAAGAATGAATTTCAGTACAAGGAATGAACTGAATATAAGGTGAGGAAAATGATGCCACATTTGTGAAATGTGACTTTCTATTGCCCAATAATTCAAATCAGGAGTTGCCCTGATCTTATAATGGAGGTTGACTGGATTCTATGTCATGGAAAGGGAGAATAATAGATGAGAGAAGCATTTATTCATTTAGGCAACAATCAATAATCATAGAGATTATTATTAACTAGGCAACAAATTTAGATCTTAGTGGACACCATCTGTGGTCAGCTTTGTCCTTTCCTTCATTGCCTCTGTTGTCTCTAAGTCCTTATATACAGACCCATTGGTATCTTATATCTACTGGTCTCTATTTAGGAATAAGTTTTCACCAGGGCTAAGAATATACCAACAAAATCAGCTTCCTCCATTTACGAGGTTAAAAATTAGTTGTGATCCTCGAATCTATATGCTGGTGATCCATTAGTAATAAGCATATACGTGCTATCTAGAAATAGGCTCTGGAAAATCTCCGATTTTATTAGAGTAGTATTAGAATAATACAAGTAATTATAAACCTCTGGAGTCACATCAGTCTTAAGCCACCCTGCCCCTATCTTCATCCATGGAAAGAAAACAAAACAAACTAAGTGACAAAAAATATTGCGTTGATCCAGTCCGTAAATGTGGACTTTTGCCTCGGAGAGACAACTTGTAATTATCATTATGGAGGATGGAAAAATCATAGTTGTTGGATCAAGACACACTTAGATGTGAATCCTAATTTTAACCCATTATAGACACCATGTTTTAAAATAATAGTTTTCTCCTATAAGATGGGGATACAATTGAGGATGAGCTTTCTAAAATTGTAGGCAACAATACATAACAAAAATTTACCATCTTCCCATTTTGAAGTGTACAGTTTAGTAATCTTAATGATATTTACATTGTTGTACAACAGACATCTAAAACATTTTTATTGGAAAATCTGAAATTCTAAGTCCATCTAACAACTCCCTATTTCCCCATCATCCCAGCCACTGGCAACCACCATTCTATATTGTGTTTCTAGGAATCCAACTACTTTAGATACCTCCTGTAAATGGAATGATATGGTATTTGTCTTTCTGTGATTAGCTTATTTCATTTACCATAACATCCTCAAGGTTCATCCATGTTGTAGCATGGGAAAGTCTTCTTTCTTAAAGCTAAAAACTATCCCATCGTATGTAGATGCCACATTTTATCTATCTGTTCACTGATCAACATTTGGGTTTCTTCCACTTCCTGTGAATTGTGAATAATCTTTCAATGAACATGGATATGAAATATCTCCTCAGGATCCTGCTTTCAATTCTTTTGTGTATATACCTGAAAGTGGAATTGCTTGACAATTTTGTAATGCAATATTTAATTTGTTGATGGGCTTCAATCCTGTTTTCCACAGAAGCTGTACCATTTTACATTCCTACCAACAGTGCGCAAAGTTTCCAACAAGGGTTCCAATTTCTTCATATCTTCACCAACACTCTTTTATTTATTTTGTTTTTGTTTTTGTTTTTGTTTTTTTGATAGTGGCTATCTTAATGCGTGTAAGATGATAGCTCATTGCAGTTTCTAATTGCATTTCTCTAATGGTTGGTGATGTTGAGTGTCTTTTCATATGCTTATTGGCCATTTGTATATCTTCTTTGGAGAAATATCTATTCAAAACCTCTGCCCCTTTCGGAATCAAGACGTTCTGTTGTTGTTGAATTGTAGGAATTATTTAACCATTTTGAATATTGATCTCTTTTCAGAAGTACGATTTTTCAAATATTTTCTCGCGTTTCATAGGTTGCCTTTTCACCCAGTTGATTTTTCCCTTTGATGTACAGAGTTTATAAGTTTGATGTACTCCCACTTGTCTATTTTTGCTTCTGTTGCCTGTGTTTTTGGTATCATATCCAAGAAATCTTTGCCAAATCCAATGTCATGAAAGTTTTCCCCTATGTTTTCTTCTAACAGTTTTTATACTCTTACATTTACGCCTTTAATCCATTTCGAGTTAACTTTTGCATATGGTGTAAGGTAAGGGTCTGACTTATTCTTTTGCATGTGGATATCTAGTTTTCTTGTTTTTCCAACATCATTTGTTGAAGAGACTGTTCTTTTCGCATGTGTACTCCTGGATCCATTGTTGAAGATGATTTGATCATATTTGTGAGGGTTTTATTTCTGGGCTTTCTATTCTGTTCTCTTGGTTTATGTATTTCTCTGTAGGCCAGTACCACACTTTTTTGAGTACTGTAGCTTACCAATGTGTTTTGAAATGGGGAAGTATGGGGCCTCTAACTTTGTTCTTTTTCAGGATTATTTTGGATATTCAGGGTCTCTTAAATTCCATATGAATTTTAAGATTTTCTTCTATTTCTGCAAAAAATTCCATTGAAATTTTGCTAGAGACTACATTGAATCTGTGGATCTTTTGGGGTAGTGTGGACATTTTAACAAAATTAAGTATTCTAATTCACAATTCACAATTTCATCGTTGGTATATAGAAACACATCTTATTTTTACATGTTGATTTTGTATCCTGCAACTTTGCTAAATTTATTTATTAGTTCTAACAGGGTTTTTTGCAGAATCTAGGATTTTCCACATATAAGATTATGTCATCAGCAAACAGAGATAATTTTACTTTTTCCTTTCCAATTTGGATGCTTATCAGTTTTTTTTCCTTGAATAATTGCTCTGGGCTAAGACTTTCATTACTATGTGAATAGACATGGCAAGCATGAGCTTCCTTGCCTTCTCCTTATCTTAGAGGAAAAGCTTTCAGTTGTCAACCATTGAGTATGATGTTATGTGTGAATCTTTTATATTTGGCCTTTATTATGTTAATATAGTTTTCTTCTATTCTTAGTTTTTTGACAATTTTCATCATGAAAAGGTGTGGAATTTTGTCAAATACTTTTTCCGTATCAATCACGATGATCATATGGGTTTTGTCCCTAATTCTTCCAATGTGTTGTACATTGATTCATTTTTGTATGTTTGACCCATCCTTGCATTCTAGGCAGTAATCCCCATTGGTCATGGTATGTAACCCTTTTAATGTACTGTTGATATATTCTTAACTGTACTCACTTCTTGCCAGAAATATTGCAGCGGCCTTCTAACAGTTTTCCCTGCATCCAATCTTGGTCTCTTAAAGACAAATATCCACTCCACCAGCAGAGGAATTCTTTTAAAACATTAACTAAATTTCCTTGCGCAAAACCTTTCAGTGGTTTCCCATCAAAATCAGTACCAAATATTAACAGATTCTAGTGAATTACAGGACTCTACATGGCTGGCACACCTATATCTCTGAGCTTAATCTAACGCAGGCACACTCGCTGTCCTTAAACATCCTTCATCCTTGTTATTCCTTCTACAAGAAAAACTCTTCCTCCAGATATTTCTATGACTCTTTTCTCTTTTCATTGAGATTCAAATCTTGCTTGCATTTGGCAAACTTCTTTGGACAGTCCGACTAAAATGGATCATCCACTTCTCTTTATGCTATATCAATTGTTTTTTCATAGTTCTTATAACTATATAATAATATATCATAATATAGTAATATGTATTTTAGATTAAGTTTCTCTCATACTGTAAAATAAGTACACTATAACAAGTACTATTTTTTTCTCTTTTGTTACTACTGCATCCCCAGTGTCTATTAAAGCACTTGTCTCAAAGAGATGATCACAAAATATTTCTGCAATGATTAAAATGAAAACAAATCAAATAATAAAATCTCTCTTTACGTCTCATATCAAATTCTTCTTCTAAAATCTACAATTTTCTTTTTTTTTTTTTTGAGGAAGATTAGCCCTGAGCCAACATCCATCCCCAATCTTCCTCTTTCTACTGAGGAAGATTGGCCCTGAGCTAACATCCATGACCATCTTCCTCTACGTTATATGTGGGACGCCTACCACAATGTGGCTCAATAAGCAGTGCATAGGTACACGCCCAGGATCCGAAGTGGCGAACCCCAGGCCACTGAAGTGGAGCACACGAACCCAACCACTACACCATCAGGCCAGCCCCTACAATTGCTTTTTAAGCTTCATTTATATGGCAATATTAGTCAATCTAATTCATGTGTATGTGTATTTCAGGCAGATATAACTGTAAGAGTAACTTAGAAGCAAATCCTGTGATTTGTAATATATTCTCTTTCATATTTGGAAATGGACTTGAAGCATGATTAAGGTTGAATTACTATCCAGTCATCCATCTTTGTCAAAGTATTTTATGAAAATGTTAAGGTTGGAGAAAATGCAATGAACATTTGTAGGAAAAAATATGAACTTCTGTAATAGATGAGGTGGAGAATGTTGAGAATTCCCAGCTCTGGTTTAATTAGGATTGATTAAATGTTAAAATGATAATGAAACAAGGGAACTGGAACTATTAATTGAACACAAAGAAAGGCAATAAGGCAGGTTGTCTGTGAACTGAAGCTGAGAGAGCAGCACTGTGAAGTCACCTAAGATTATTCTGGGATATATATTGTACAGCTAACCAAACCTTGTCACTTGCCTAGAGTAAGTACATAAAATGATGTGCCAGTAATAGGGCCTGATTTGAAGTAAAAATAAATAAATAACCAAAAGAAACATAGCATTATGTGTGCACTGAGTTGTTGCTTATGTCTAAGGCATCTGATTGCTTTAATGTTTTTTCATAAATTTTCTTTACTAGTTTGCCTTGATATTTTATCCTCAATAGTAAACACAGTGAATAGAACATATTAATCTTCAAGACTCATTTTAAAATGTGCTATTTCTCTTTGTTTATAACTTTTAATTTCTTTCTTATATTTCACTGGCTAATAGAACACTTTTATTTATTTAGTATAAACTGTCTTCACAGAACTAGTTTCCGTAATTTAAGCAGCATTCTGTAAAGTAAATAATATTATAAAAGTCTTTTGGCTAGGATTTTATGAAATAATTTAGTAACATTGTGTTGTTATACATAATTGATATGCAGCACTGAGGGTAATTTAAGCATAATTGTTTTCAGGTATAACATCTATGTCGTAGTTGTTCTAAATTTCTATTTCTATGATAATTACATTAGTTTAATCTCTATTTTTAGATGAAATAACTGTAATATGCACATAATATTTAAATCCTATATTACAGAAATTTTTATTCTATTTACCACAAGTTTTCTATTAATAGATTATAGAACCCTTAAATATCTCAAATAGTATCTATTGATTGTCGCCTTTATAAAGCAAAACGTAGTTTTTATCATTTTGTAAGTGACAGGAGGGAATATCACATTCATAGAAATTAAAGTTTGCTGATTTTTCTACTTCTCTTAAGCAAAATCGTTCAACAAATAGAATAAATTCAACTAATATTTGCTTCTGATTACATGTTTGGCAGATCACCCAACCTAAACATTACTCTTTAGTCATTTAAAATGAGCATATAGGGGCAGGTCCCCTGGCCACGTGGTTAAGTTCGCCTGCACTGCTTCCGCAGACCAGGGTTTCACCAGTTCGGACCCTGGGCTCAGACCTAGCAGACTCATCAAACCATGCTGAGGTGGCATCCCCTATGCCACAACTAGAAGGACCCACAATTAAAATATACAACTATGTACTGGGGGCTTTGGGGGAGAAGAAGGAAAAAGAAAAATAAATAAATAAATGGACATATAAATAGTCTCCATGCAATAGCCATATTGTGAACATCAGTCTGTAAACTTGGGCATACATTTTCTTAATTTTTTGAAATTGTTTAAATTGTCTTTGTGTCAGTAGCAAACAGTGGTAAAGAGGAACTGCGTATGTATTCTTATAATATTAACAAGTGTTTTTTTGTGAGTGTTTTCCATGTAAACTTAGGTTCAAAGTTCTCCACTTCAGTCTAAGTTTGAAGTATACATGTTAAGTTATCCTGATTTATATCCTTCTCTACTCCGTTTACCTAGGGTAAGTATGGACTAAGAACCAGTAAAAGCTTTACAGAGCAAGGTAAGACATCCAAGTTAACATCAGGAAGTTGAAACTTGTCAATCAAAGGGTATATTGCTTATTCTGAGAGAATAAATTTTCAATCCACACTATTCCTAGAATCTGATATATCATTTTTTTATTCCTAAACTATTCACAAATATTAAATTAACCATTTGTCAGGTAATTAACTAGGCACAATGAAAAATCTCATAATCTTAAGACTCTGCTTGATAAAATAAGCATTGTAAAGGATTATTAAAAAATGTAGCAGGCTTGAAATAAATTTACCAGATGATGCTAATACTTTCACTGACAAGGTAAAAAAGTACATTAGGAAATGTTGAGTTCAGTGTGAAAATGTTCAGGCTTTCATTCTTTCAGCAGCTATTTATTGGGCTTCTCCTACTTGCCAGTTCCTATCTAGGAGATGAGGACGTAGCAGTGACCAAAAACAGAAGGCCAAACTCTCACTTAAGGATAGAAAACAAATACATAAATAAGTAAATATACGTGTTTCTGGATTGCATGTTTACTGTGAGCCAGAGGTTCATATCACATTCTGGATATTGAACTTATAAATCCAAGTTGTTTTCTCTGAGGTGGCCACTATCTAGTGATCAGAGAAAGGAATAAAAAAAATTCAAATATCATTGGAATGAGCATCATGATAGAATTCTACAGTAGTTCAAAGGAAGGAAGTGTTACAAACAGTTTGCAAATCAAATAACGTTTCATGAAAGAAATAACATTCAATATACTCTTGAAGAATGGGTAGATTTTTTAAAAGTTAAAACGAGTGGTACGTGAATGCATTCCAAAATATATTAATGCATTCATTTAGTGAATATCTAGTTAACACTTATATTATAGGCAGCTCTCTAAGTACCTAGAATAGAGGTATGAATAAGTTGGCTCTTACACTCAATGAGCTAACATTCAAGTGAGAGAAGGCATAATATCGAAGAATGAATGAATTAATTAATAAATAAGTAATATATTTTAAAATATTAATGTGGCATTTATTGAAAAAAACTATAGCTGACATGTGGGAAATATACTTTAATGGAAGTAAGAGAGTAAGTAAAAAAGATCAGTTAGGCAGCTAGATGATAGGAGATGATAGATGACAGATGATATGGATGATGGTAGACCACAGATGATGGTAGAGTGGACTATGGTGTGGAGCAGTGATAAAATAAACTTACAAAGTTCAGTGAAACTTGTGCTGTCCCATGTTAATTGTGTGGGAGGTTAGAGAGGAATCATGGCAAAGCCAGGAATTCTTACTTAATTTAGCAGACAATAGAAATTCCTCAAAAGTTTTTTGTTATTGGTGTTGGTGGAGGTATTTTATTTCTTTTTCTTCTTCTTCAGTACAATAACTCTTGATATTCCAAACAAAGTTGTCATGTGAGGCTTTATTAACTCTTATTGAAATTAAATTCCACGAAGTTTGTACAACTCTTTTGAAACTTCAGAGGGCAATTGCTACTTTCCCTGATTTGTTCTAAGTTTATATATAATTATCACTTTTTTGTCATCCCTCTTATCGTCTTTATAATAATGATTGTATGTTTACTTGAGCTCCATGCCTATGATTTATCCTGTTCCCCCTAGCCCACCCTCAGTGTGCACATTTTCACTCCTTTATTCAATGTCACCATTTAGGCTGTAGAAAACTATCAAATTTCTGAACTTATGAAATTCAGTATACTCAATGCCATTTTCATTAAGTATTGATTCTATACTATGAGCTAAGTATGGGCTAAGATTAGAGAACCTATAATGAAATTTCTCATGAAACTTATAGGAAACAGAATATATGCTTAAATATGTAATTACATATATTTTAATAAAAGAAATAAAGCAGAAGAAAGGAAAGGACATGATAAGGAAAGCAAAACTGAAAAGAACAAGGAAAAATCAGTAGTAATTGCTCACTTCACCAAATTCTTCTTTACTTCTTTTCCAGGATTTATCATTTTGTACCTGTGACATTTTACTAATTTTTACCTGTGATATTTTATATATACTTCTAATATTTTTATTTCTATCTTATAATTTTAGTTATAGAGTTATTAATTTATATATTGTTTAATATATATTATATTTATATTACATGTTATACTCACGGATGCTAGACCTTAAGATCCAGATCCTTCCCCATCCTTTCTCATTGCTGTGCCTAATGTCTAGCAAGTAGCTGTGACAGTTTGGGCAAAATTTCCCCCATCTGGCAAAATATACAGATTATTTCCGGTTCTAACAGTACATTTTCTTACACATTATAATCTTTACGAACTCAAAAATTACAGCCATATTCTCAATATCTTTTTACATTCTGCTCTCAAAGATTATAATGTAAAATATGTCACTGTGTGTGCTTGATTTGAAATTTTAAAAGTCAATTATTTTGATACTCCTAAAAAATTCAGAACATTAAATAAAATACTTAAGGCAGCTAATCCAAACAGTGACATAATCATTTTAAGAGACAATATAAATTTTAAAAATGTTGAAATGCAAATATTATATTGTAAAAGTTTTAAAAGCCCAACTCCCATACCAGTTTTGTTTTCATGTTTTTGCTTAATACTTTAAATCCAACAATAAACATTAAACATTTCCATCATAAATTTCATCAGCACGCATTTAAATCATTGTTTTGAAACACAGAATCCTAGGGTTCACACTACTGTTCTCAAATTCTCATATGCAATACTAACATTGGCCAATAGATGCCCTAAGAGATCTCTTAAACACAAGAACTCTAAGAATTAAAATCATCTATTCGAGCATCAGTAAGTTCTTATGCTTTATTTTCATAGTTCAATTACAGTTGTGAAATGACACAATATTTTTAGATTCCAAAGACTTTAAGTTTACCAAATTCCAAATTATCTCCTCTAAACATTGATTATTCAAATATTATAAGAAAGAAAAGCAAATGTTTCCACAATTCAATTTTTAAACTACAATGAAGACAGTGATACATCTAATCCACTTAAATTGTTATTTCTAATTTCAATAAATGCAGCCAACACTATAGTGTGTAAACAAAACTTTAAAGTTAATTTAATGAAAGGCAAAGATCAGGTCGAGTTGTAAAGCATTTGCTCGAATTAGCTAATACATTTGGATTTTCCCGATTTTGCTACAATTTCTATTTTCGTTAACATAGCTATTAGCACAGTATGCATCAAAGTCTATTAACGGAAGTTATTTTAATTATACTCTACTATTCTCTACTTCTAGATTGTTTTTTAACTTTGAAGTTTACTCATAGAAAAAAACGTTACTTAGATATATTTGTTATACAAATCTGGAAAAATAGAACTATGTTGTTTTCTTCTTTTAGTTTATAAAAATTAATCCCAGATTTTTTTCTGCTAAGCCAAGGATTAAATGATTTTCTTCTTGGCTTATGTTAATATCTGTCATCCTCCTGATGAGGTTATCCCAAATTACAGAAACACGTGGCCATCTAAAGATAATTTTTAACTTATTGAATTACACTTACTATAAAAATATTTCCTTAATTCATCATTTCATTTGACACTCCCTTTTATAGAACAGCACATTTTGACACCATCTCTATGAGCCTGAGAATTCTGTGCATGGACATATTGATAGATGACAGTTCTTACTGAAAACTTATTCCCATTGTTTTCAAACTAGGACAGAAGGAAATATTCTTTACCAACCCAAAACAGAAAGGCAAAATATAGCCCTGGGGGAAATTTATAGTTGTATCACTTGGAAGTCAGACGGCGCATGTCTATAAAGGAGTGATTAAATGAAGTAGATAAAAACACATGAAAACTAGAGTAGATAACACAAACCTGAGTCTGGTAAATTTGTCTATTAATGTTTATTACCCTTGATATGCTTATATAAAGAGCAAGTTTTATTTTTCCCTTCAAATTAGAAGATAAAACTTATAAAGTTAAGGATCTTGCTTATCATGAGAAAAATATTACATTTACAGGGCTTTCTGCACTCAGGACCCATGGTATATACCTTTCATTGTAGTCTACAGTGGTCCTTTGAATGGCCCATGAATGTTTAATTCTGAATTCAAATTCAGAATTTAAATCTGGCCCCAAATTATTGATGATAATGAACCCCAGATTATTGATGATAATAAACAAATCTATTCCTTAAAACCCAACCTAGATTGCTCTGTTAAATGCTGTTGGTTTTAGCTTTCCAGTTAAGCAACATTTCTTGACACATGTTCTGTCTTTTCTCTAATATTACCTCAATACATTGAAATTAACCAATTTCTTGAACCTATACCTTTTGTTCATAGTAACCATTTTCCCAGGTTCTTGTGAAATTTGAAAAGCCTATTTACACAGGGGGAGTTAAAGAGTTCATATGTGTGTTGGTCTGCAAATTTGAGGGATAGAATAAAGAGTTATATCCAAGTTTTAGCATGATATTTCTAAAAAATATCTCAAATCTTTTATGAAATGTTCCATTTGATCGTGGCTTCATGAATAAACATTATAAAAATAGTCTTTTTTAGTTTATATCCCTATGTGTGAAAGTAAATACTAGTAAGAAAACAACTTACTTTTATATTATTCATGACAAATGTAACAAGATCTTATTCAAAATCAATACAATACTTGCACTATGATAGACAGTGGAGACAATAAAATAAACATAATTTCAATTTTCAACATATATTGAAAGTTTCAAAAATTTAACCAATCCAGTATCATGAAAACTATGTAGTTGATTGCAAATACCACTTATGAAGCAAAATGGTCAAAAATGAGCATGCATGTGCGTGTGTGTGTGTGTGTGTAACTCAATAGCCTTCTTCAGTCTGTAGCTTTATATATTCTTATTGAGGTTTTGATTCTTATATCCTAAACTTTAGGCCCATACTTTAAAGACGGTATATTTGAAACTCCTCTTCCACCCATGCTTCTTCACCTCCCCCCACACACAAAGTGCATTTAAGATGGCAATTCTGGGTTAGCTAAGAAATTTAGATACAACTTCTATTAAATTTATTAAACATCCTATTAAATAACACAATATTGTATTTAAATATCCTATAACACAACAGACATCACTAATAAATGTTTTATTAATAGAATATTAAGGTAAAATAAAAGATATGTAGAGAGAGAGAAAGACCCTGGTGGAGCAAGAGTTAGAAAAGGAGGAAGGGAAGGAAAGAAGAAAAACAAAAAGAGAAAGTGGGGAAAGGAAAATATACTTTCAAGGGTCAAATATTCCAAATGTTGCAAAGCATTGACTATCTATCATTTGGAATTGATAATAAAAGGCCTACGGAGCAAGAGAAAAAATTAAATTTCAAAAATTCTTTTTTTATAAGAACAGATTGTTAAATGCGGCATCCAGTCTTTAAAAACACTGTGTGCATATATGTATCAGAAGAAAGCACAATCACTTAGAAGTTCACATTGCAAGAGAACTGAGATCTCTAACTTAGACACATTTTGTGCTTATGTTGTAATCTTATTGCTCTCTTTAATTAAGTAAGGCTTGGTCATTTAGGGCTATGATTTTTTTCTTGTTCCTGCTTTATTTTGATCCCCCCAAATTAAGTAGTGAATGCTTGCTTTTCAAAATAAGAAAGTTCTTAATTTGCACCAAACCTTCTCATAATAGATTCATAAAGAAAATTAACAAAGCATACACTGTTATTATCTTTAGAGTATTTATTATTCTAATGTACTACAAATACATTTGAATAATTATAATTTGAAAATGAGCTTGTAAAATTTGATGACACTACAGGAGCCCAAAGATAGAGAATTGAAAAGCAATGTGATTAAAAGGTAAGCCTTTCATGCAAGTATAAATACGCACAAGACAACAGCACAATGAGCTTCATAATTTCTTTGTTAAATTTCAATATGTTCATGTAAATTACCCAAGTTTAAAATCCTTAACTAGATGTTGGTCATTCAAATTTAAAGATATTTTCCTTAATACCTTTACTAAATATTTTAGTCATCTTTCCAGTGAAAATTTACAACTAAAAATCCATATAATCACTTTTTGCATGCCTTACATTTTATTATTGTGTTACAGTTTACGTATCTTGAACAGTAATTATATGCGTGACTATAGTGAGAAAACTGTAATATGGTTTATATAAAAATAAGCGACTACTTTAACAGATCCATTCAGTCCTCTCTTAGTTTCATCCTGAGTAAGTAAAATTTCTTTGTTGACCTCTCTTAGTCTCATCCTTGATCCTAGTCATTGAGCTCCTTTCCACACCTCCCAAACTAATTACCCTAAGCTACCATTTTCATGGTCTTAGTAACCAGATGCCAATTTATACCACCTAAGAGGCAATTTCTTAAGATCTTGAATTCTAATATAGAAATATATGAAGTTTTTGAATTCTATAATAGACTCACAGAATGACAGATATGTAAGGGACTTTAGAGATAACTTAGTACAATCCCCAAATTTTACAAATGATGTAATGAGTGATGAAAGAGTTTCAACAACTTGATCTCAGTCACACAGCCAATTAGAACAGAACAAAACCTAGAATCCCCTAGGAGGGTGCAGCCCTTTCAATACTTTTCTGCATGTGTGCATCCATGCCAAAATAGTTTTCCTTCTTTTCTTTCTTTTATGTTTTTCTTCTTTCTCTCTCTCTCATTTTTTTAGAGATAATGAGAAAATAGTCTTCTTTTTTCCTTCCATATTTGAAACATAGGTTTGTTTTCCAGTTTCATCCCCTTAGGCTTTTGAATAATATTATGCCTGCCTCAAATTCATTCACAGCCCAAACAATATGATCACTGGAGTGAACTGAAAAATAGTGTCTGTAAACAACAGAGGAAACAGGCTTTGGTGGAATTTTTTACGAATTTTTATAACACACTCTATATATTTCCACAGTGAACTTTTAAGTCTTCTCTGACATTTTGGCATGTTGGCATGAAGCAGATCAAAATATGCCATGTGACATTTTCAAAAGAGGCATAACGTGTGCTTTGATCAGCCTAAGTACAGGTCATTCAACTGGCTGCATTGTAATTGTAATTGTAGAATGCCCATCTGCTCCCAAATGTCATCTTTCATGCCTTACGGTGGTGTCTGGAACCATTATTAAAATCACTTTGGGAACTGAGGCACTTTTGGTTTATTTGTGTCTATATATGAGTGTGTGTATATAATGAGCTGTGCAAATGGCATGGCACTTGTCATTTATATATTTACATAAAATCAATAGTTGTCAGAGGAAAAGAAAACATTGCAAATTACCTCAAATGCAGGCATTATGATCTAGATGTGTTGGAAGGACATTCCCAGGGAATTGAATATTTGGGAAAGGAATTGACAAATTATGGAATAAAGTTGAAGAGAAAGGTTTATGCAGATGCTAAGCGGTAAAAAGAAAGTTCCCACAGAAGCAAAATCACCATGGTTTTTCTCAATTTCCTCCTGTTCAAGTAACTACAAAGAAAGAATTTGGGTATATATATATGCACAAAGTAAATATGCTTCCTCAATTTCTTAAACACCGCAGAAAATCAAATTTATTATTTATTTTTCCTGATAGGAAAATAAACAAGTGTACTCATTTCATCACAGTCCCTGAAAACACTCATGAGTGGATCCAGTGCAAAACTGTATTAGACTGGAATACCAGAATTATACTGGACTATGATGCATTTTGACAAAAAATGATGTGTTGAATGCTACAAAATCTCTTAAACTTTTTATGAAAAATGTTTTATCCAACTTAAGAATATTTAGGCTTAATTTTATTTCCTCATTTCTTTGTACAAGTAAGTCCTGATGGCTGTAGGTGGGACATGTGGATGGCATGTGAATAATGACCCTTCCGGATGATCGATAGTTTCAGTTCACTAAAAGTGTTTGGTTACAAGTTTAAGCAGTCAGGCATCTGGCATGGCAGCGCCCCTTTCTCTTGCTGTCAAGGCCCTTAGAGCCTGACCGGGACAAGAAACATCACATATACTGAGAGAAGTGCTAAAGGCTATGAAATGCTTCCAGCATACCCCATCTTTCATAGAACAATTGATATATCAGATATAATAAATATTGCATAACCTTCAGGATTTTGGCAGTGGAAGTCGAAGCTCAGAACTTTCACTTTTTTCACTATTAAATGATTTTTTTAACCCTGAAATCTCCAACTCTGTATAGCATGATGACGTTTTTAAATCACGAGAAGAGGGAAGGTTCTGCAGGTTTTACAGGAACACATGAAGTCTAAGATATATTACGCAGCACTCATATAAAAATTTTTAAGAAAAGATTCTGTTTACGAAGATGATAAGCACTGCAAGCTTTCACATTTTCTCCCAGTGCTCAAAGCATTTTTTTTTTCCTCCGGAACAAGTTTTTGCTGCAGCGACTCCCTCTAGCAGCTCCGTGAACCGAGGAAAGGGAACGGAACACCAAACATATCCTTTCCAGTAAACAAACGGCAGGCAGAAGGAGGAAAGTTTGGCTAGGAAGATCAAAGAGATCGGAGATTTTCTGGAGTGGTAGAATAGATTCATTCTATTCCCCAGTCCCTTCTCCACCCGCCTTCCCAGCCTCTCCTCTCAGTGCCCCACTGGCCCCACTCTCCGCCCCATCTTCTTGCCAGAGCTGTGCCAGCAGCAATCTTTTAGAGCGCACAGAAACGGCAGTCCCAGCGAAGGCAAGAGCTCATGCAGCGCCGAAAGCATTTTAGTTTCTTCAGGACTGCTTCTGAAAGGGTCGTGAAGTCCAATGATGCCCACGTTGATCATAAGCCTGGATTTTGTTCCCTCAATTGCCTCGGCTGACCCCAGCAGAAGCCCAGTCAAGGGGGCGGCCCCGCACCTCTCAGGGAGTTGATATGCAAAATAGTTACGTCAGAAGGTGGGGGCGGGGCACGCCCGGGTTGAGTGGCAGCAGTTCTTGCTTTGGGAGGAGGCGCGAGAATCAGCCTGGTTCAGTGACTGAGACAAACTGGAGGTGAGAGGAGCTGGTGCTGTCCACTGTGCTGTCGGTGCTGAACCTGGGGCGCGAGCGGACCGGTTGCTCCAGTACCTCGAGGCAACGCCCTCTTGCACCCTCTGTGCCCTGCGGGACCCGCTTCAGCAGCTGGACCATATCAACTTGACAAAGGAGCGTGGTATCCGACGTGGACGAGAGTCTTC
Organism: Equus quagga; assembly: GCF_021613505.1. Taxonomy (NCBI): domain Eukaryota; kingdom Metazoa; phylum Chordata; class Mammalia; order Perissodactyla; family Equidae; genus Equus; species Equus quagga. Next base: position 48,211,790 of record NC_060269.1, on the reverse strand, counting down.
CTCTGTTTTCCACCTGGGCGCCCATTCAGGCGTGACTTTGGAGATTTCTATAGTTTCAGACCAAACTATTTTATCCTTTCCCAGCTAAGACCATCTTTTTAGTTTTTTAAATCATTATTATTATTGTGATTTATATATCCACATCGTTTAGGAATCTTTCTGGGAGACTTTTTTGACTGTTAAAATAAGGTAAGAAAAAGAATATCGTTATAAATGTTTAAAAATGAGGGAGCAATGCAGATTGCCATACAAAAATTTAAAAGCAAGTTCTGATTATTTTTGTAATTTGAAATGGGACTTTTAGCAGTGATTGCAATAATTATTTTAATAATTACTATTATCGTTATTATTACAAGAGCATCTATTGGTGATTATGCACAGAATTCTAGAGGGGAAGTTGAGAGCTTTGTTTTTTTGTGAAGTTAATGTCATCATGTTACATCTTGCTTTATAAAGATAAATATTTGTAAAGTAACGCTCTGGCATGGCTCAAGGAATAGGAACCATTCAATGCAAGCCCCCAAATATGTTACTAAATTACAGTAAATAAATCAACCAACAAGTTGTTTAAAACAAATGTGACCTCAAAAAAATTTGAATGGACTAATCTCTGATTAATCAATATTACCTCTGGTATGTAAAGCATAAACTGCAAAGTGCAGAGCTCTCAACATTTTTCGGAGGGGAGGTGGTAGGGATAGGAGCATTTATATCATGTTGGGTTCATTTAGATGTGCTGTTATGCAGTAGATCCAAATAAAACTTGTGAAACTAAGTCTCTGGAAATTCTACACCCCAAGGTCATGTGTATTTCCAAGTTGGGGGCTGTTTGTTCTGCTATTGACTAGTAAATGTCACCCCCTCCTCGCCCCCTCAGGTTGGAGGTGGGTGTAAACGGGAAACTCTGATTTAATAACACAGTGTTAGCTTGTATTATAGTCGCTAGTGCTGTTGGTAATTGAATGGAACTGGGAAGCGTGGGCTGAGAAAATGTCTCGCTATTTCAGCAATGTTTAACCTCTTGCATGCTTAACAGAGAGCTTTTCTCTACTTAGGAGATTTTCTTTTGAAGCTATGTTCCTTTTTTCAACTGGCAGTGTATTTTGAGTGTGTACAGAGAAAGAATTCTGTGCAGAAAAACCACTGAACAGTACTTCTCATAGCGAACAATGATTAAATGATAGAAGTTAGCCAGTGCTCTGTGTATTGCTTATTACTATTTATGACTTCATTTGACAGGCATGATGATTTGATAAATAAAATTATGATCTTTTATTTATATCATTTAGTGACAGTAGATTAAGGATAAACGATAGCTGGGAGGACATGGGGGAGTTCATTTACATCCCAGGGAGAGAGTTCAGGATGCAACTAGACGTCCTGTATTAATAAGAATAGGTAAAATAAAAGCTGTTTCAGACTTAATAAGTATCGTTCAACTGATTAGCGCTATGTTTTTCAGCAACCAAGAGTACACTAAGTTAACTTTAAATATTTGTATATTTTTAATTATCATAAAAATTTCTACTCTACTTGCATTACACTTAACAAGGATGAACTTTAGTTTTAGAGTTTATGATGTAAAATAATTTCTTCCGGTAGAGATTTTTCATTTTATTGACAGTACAGTCCTACACGAGAGTAACTGTTACAAGAAATAGATATTATCAACACTAGAGGTTGAATGTAAATCCCCTTAAGTCGTCCCCATGTTTTACCCTGGGCAGATATTCTTTGTAGGATTCCTGTCAGTCATGTGATCTTCCATTAAATGTTGACGCAAATTTTTAAAGACTAAGCAGGTAGAGAAGCAAAGTAGGATATATGAAACATTGGGCCATGAACCTTATTCCAAACAGCCTTCTTTAAATGAATATAGAATAACTCTGCTCTTCTATCCATTTTGAAATTTTCTCTTTGAAACTAATTATTTTGGTATAAATACTCAGTGGAATTTTACACAGAATTATGGCTTCTTTTAATTTCAGGGTTTTTTTATTATATTGAAACATCAATATATATTTTAATTTTATAACTAACTTGAAAGGCAGTAGCATATAGAAACATTGTATTCATCCATATGTGTTTGAGTATCTCACTGATTTCTTTTTGCATAAAGTTTCCCAAGATGTATGTCTCTGTTTCAAATTATAAACAGTTACCTTGAACTACCAATATCTGGAATTCTTTCAGACGAAGTTTCATGTTTCCATAGTGAGATGTTTAAGTACTAAAATCAAAATAAGCTATTGGCAATAACAAAACCGGTAAGATAGATTTGATGAAATTGAAAAGGTAAGATATTAGAAGCATTTTCCCCTGATTTCTTTTTACACATTTAGCTTTTATATCTTAGTTCTCATGTAAGGTAAAATTGGGTGACCATAACAAACCCAAATTTAGCACATGAGAGATACTATTTGGGTATAGAATGTGATTCTTGCTGTAAACAAATAAAATCGCCACCTTTGAAAACACCTGTTAGAGATATTCAAATGTGGTGGCCTTTCATTAATTCTTTGCTCCACAAAGGAATGACCATACTTTGGAGTTATAACTTGTCTGTGTGAAATTCAAAGGAATATTCAATACCACAACAATAGATAGCTTGCTAAAGCATTAATTTCATTTCATTGCATGGGCACTACAAGTGTATATAGCACTTTTTACTTCAAGATAATGAACTTTTACAAAGTTTATAAAAAATTATTGAAATAATTTAATTGTATGTCACATGACATGCTCAAGTTGTCTTTCTAGTTTCACAATTTCTTAAAGCATGTTGATCTAGATAAAAATTAAAATATGATATTACTGGATAGATGTCTTATTTCCCCTTACAAATAAGATGAATAACTATGTTTGTTTGGTAGGACTTAAGTTAAAGGTGAAACAATTTGATCTTACATTATCGGGGCTAAATATTGCTTTCTTTTTTTCTTCTATTTACTAACATGTACAATAGAGAAATAAAGGAAGTAATAATAAACTTGAAATATGCTACAAAGTTTTAGTGAACTGACTTTTTAAAAGTAACTTTTAGAAATATATTTAAGAGATTATGCAAGTAACAGTTTATTTAGAATTTTCTTTGACTAATGGCCACTTTTCACGTTTAATGCTCATTTGTCAATGAAAGCAAAAGGCCTGGATTGATACATTCCTATTAGTCCTTCATCTTTGCCCTAAATCAACATACTAACTCTAATATTTTTTATTACCTACTATATTATAGAATTCAAAAGAGTCTTGTGAACTAATAAGCTAGAAAAAATACTTCCTGTTATTAACATCATTGTAACAGCCATGTGACCAATTATCCTTTACCAAACAGACATAATCACCTTCTGCTTCAACACATCCAATGTCCTTTGGGCATAGTCTACTTAAGGTGAGCTGTAGGATCTTTTGTGGACAATCCTAATTTTCCCATTAAATAGGTCACCACACAACAAAACAATTGATCCCCTTGTGCTTTAATCACCTTGGTATTGAGAAAGTTAATATTTTTATAAAAGATGAGATAATGTTTATGATAAATTCAGAATTCCAATGAGTCTTAATATGGATTTTCTGAAAAAGTAAGAATTAAACAATACTATAAGTTCTTGATATAATGAGTAATGTGTGTGTATATGATATATATTTATATGCATTATATATATATAATTTTTCGTAAATTCTACTCTACCATAAATATGTAATGGCAATGATCTGGAATATACAAGTTCAAGAAATACTACTTAATACAAAAATAATTTTCATAATAAGCTATAATACAATGTATAACTTTTAGTGGCAAATATGTCTTCTAATTACTGTTATTTTTTATTTAAGCTAATATGCTTGAGTACACACCAGTTTTTTGCCATGAAAATGTTGTTCATTAGCTCTCATGCTATGGTAACGGAAGGGACACTTGGAAATGAAAATTTTTGAGGAATAAGAAACAGAATGGATGTGTGCATAATGTAGAGTTTACAGTACTACATTGATTCTGAGAAAATATGAGTTCTGATAAAGGATTTGAAAGTTACTCTCTTTAAGAGACACCTCAGGGTTACTTCCTATACCTTCAGTTTACTTCCTGTATCTTCCGATAGCAAGCCACGAACTTCTAAGAAACAGAGCCTGGATATCCCTAATCTAAAATATTTTTATTCCTTGTGTATCAGTGTTCTCATGTATAGATGTGGTAAAATGTGGGAAGAAGAGTTGCTTAACTCTGAACTTTCTTGCTTTAAAATCAAGTAATTAATATTAATTTGATGTGTCTTTTGATATTGAATTATGAAAATTTCTAAAGCAAAGTGGTTGCTTATTGAGTTCGTTTGCATATCAATACAGACAGTATTATTCCAATTCATAACTAGTTTATACCACTGTTAGAAATTCTAAAGCACAATGCAAAAGATTTGAAAATACTTTTTTTCATTGAGTTCTATTTAAATATGTTCATTGTAAGTGACAGTTAAGAGAAACTTATTTTGTTGATCTATTTTCTCTAGGCACATAGCACCAAGGTAGCAATTAAAACATACAAGCCTGAACTATGTTCCCCAAAGATGATGATGAAATGGAAATAATTTACCTTTCATGATTAGATCACTTCTACCAAACACTTTATATAACGTTTTAATGATCACCAAGGCCTTATTTTTTCTAATCTCTAAACCCTCAAAAATAAAAATAAAGGTTTTTACTCACATGAAGTGACAAATGCCCCCATGCACTCTGTTGTTATGTGCCCCTTTTTCTCAAAGCCACAGTAAATGCTGTGGTCCTGATATCAACGAGATTCTGAACTGCCTCATTTAAGATTAATGAAGTGGTCCCATTCATCTTTCCAAAGAAAAGGACCAATGAGATGCTACTAGTAAACACATTTGCTGTCTCATGGTGGATTACCTGTTGATATTTCAGCATAAGGCCTTTGAACCTGGATTTGCTTATATAAGAAGAGGAACAAGACAGTAAAACATATTACTCAAAATATTAATATGTGTAAATATATATATTTTATCCATATTTATACATGTGCATATGTATTTTATTCATCTTATCCGTATTAAGTTATTTAACATTTACATAACCATGTAAAAAGTTCACATTATCTTCATTTTAGATATGAGATAGCAGAAATTCTGATCACAGCTCTCCACATCTCCAGCCTGTGGTCATACAACCAGAATAGGTGGATTAGAGAATCAAACCAAGTTCAGTCCTCCTGCAACAGCACTGTGCACTTGTATCACTTCTGTTTAGCTCAGATATTCAACTGGGTGTGTCTTATTTAAAACCAGGCTTCCTCCTGTGATGCTCTCTTTACCAAATGTGAATACTTCTCTTTCCTTTTTCCCAAGTCTTTCCCTTAATCATTAAGTTATAGTGAAATGATTTTATGGCATAGATTCTTTAGTATACACACTTTAGAATGCACAATACCAGAGATCTAAGGGAATTTTCCTCTATATTTAATGTTAGATAGGTGCTACATTATTCGATCTCATGACTATTCAAAATATTAGAAGCAGACAACATTTCCCTTTCTTTTTCAAACAGAATAAGAAAGAATAGAATAAGGCAGTTAATGTTTCTTAAGAGTTCAAGTCTTTTTTCCCTAAAAAGTCCTACTAGATGCCAAACTCAAATACAAATATATATTGAACTTCAGCCCACGTCAATCACTCACCACTTATGTTATTAACTACTACTCATCTTTAAACCTTGAGATTAGTTAGCTGCTCATATTTCAAATAATCTGTGAAATAAAATAGTAATCAAAATAAAATTAGTAGTTTTGAAGCACAATACAAAAGAGGTAGTCTAAAGTGGGGTCTTGAATGCTTAGGTAATGTTAAATACTTTATTCTATTATTTCTTACACTATCTGAGGTACAAAGGAAATATTGACCACTAGTTGATACTCTTTGTTTTCATACAGCATTTAGGCCAACTGGGTAAGAGAAGAGGTGAATACTGGCGGCAGTAATTATAACGCAGCTCCCAGGTGCGCCACAGAGTTGCATCAGCCTCCCTGGTGAATCCTCATTATCGAAGTTTTGGGTTGTCCTTATTAAATGGATCCCAAAGGAGATAGAAAAGTTTGATTTGTGGAGAAAGTTTAACTTAAAAGTGGAAAGATTTATGGGATTTTTATTAAATATTTTACATATTGGTTAGCAATACCCAATGTTTTACTTTTGAAATGAAGCCTGGTATAAAAGTTTTTAATCTTGAACTTTCTGTACCACTTTGTATGCTATGCTTTTCACTCACTGCTCCTCATTCTCTGTGGAGCCCCGAAGGGAAGTCCATTCACTTCAACAGCTACAATTATTCTCTCTTCACAGATGTCTTCCAAGTCTACAGCTCTAGCCCGCATTTGAACTCCATTAATGTATTTACAAAGGTGTGCTAGACATTTTAACTCTGATTTCATGGTGACAGCACAAACGCTATGAACTCATCTTCTCATCCGTAGCATGGTCCCCCATCCTAATTTTTCTGCCTGTCAGTTAATGACATACTCTTTTTCCATTCACCTTGGTCCGAAAATTCATAGATGCTTTAAACTTACATCATTCTTACTATACTATATGCAATGAGTTCCCACGTTTTGATGTTCTTCTCTTTGTAATACAGCTTTATCTAATACTCTATTTTCTATTTTCTCCTCTTATCATTTTTACCTTGACTTAGACTATTCCAACTCATCTAGAATTATTTTGACATTGTCTACCTTGACCTTCTTTCTTTCTGAAGTAGTAATAATTAACGGTAATAATAATAGCAAGTAAAAGTTTTGATGATTCTTAATATGCCATTCAGGGTGTTAAGTATTTATAAACATCATTTTATTTTACATGTGCAGCCCCATGGGGTAGATATTGAGAATCCAAAGCTTAAAGAGTTGTATTGCCCACAGAGCTGGGAGTCAGACCAAGCTCTGTCTGAAACCAGCTGCATGATCATAATCATTATGCTCTGCTGATACAGACTTCATACCTCTTCTAAATTCTTCTTGATTAAAGTAAGCTTTGAAATGTCACTGTGTTCAGAAATCATCAGTAGATCTCTAATTTTTGCTATATTAAGTTGAAATTCTTTGCTTGTTTTAAAGATTCTTCTAACTGGTTTTAGATCCTGCAAGTAATCAATCTGATTTTCAATTTTCTCGTATGTGCAATATACATATGTAAAACAGAGATGGATCAAAATATAAAACATGATGCTTTCCCTTTGTATAAACACAAAGCCCTACCTGGACTCTTGTATTTTGAAGAATCCCGACCTACCCCCCATTCTGTTTTCAGCCAAATGTTCTCACAGTATAAGAGCATATTGTGCTTGTATGTGCTTTTCAGAGTCTCTGTAGTTTTTTTGCAACAAAGGTTATATCAGTGTCACCCTGGATATCACCAAGATGTCCATGTTTTTTACATGTATATGTTTGTGATTTATTGTTGCATAAAATTTGCCATAACTCTAGTGGCATAAACATTTATCTCACAGTTTCCATGGGTCACAAGTGTGGGTACAGACTAGCTGGATCCTCTGCTCAGGATCTCACATCAAGATTTCAGCCAGGGATAGGCTCTTATTAGAGGCTCAGCTTCCTCCTCCAAGATCACTGGCTGTTGGCAGGATTTACTTCTTTTACCTCAGAATTCATGGAAGATTACTTCTTCAAGGCCAGATAAGAATCCCGCTGACTCTTTTAGTTTCTAACCTCGGGAGTTGCCTTTAAAGGGCTCACCTCGTTAGGTCAGGTCCAGCTTCAATAATCTCCTTTTTGATGTAGGTAAAGTCAACTGATTTGGAACCTTAATTGCATCTTAAAATCTTTCCTCTTGGCCACTTAACATAACGTAATCACAAGAGCAAGATCATATCGCCTTTGCCATATTCTGTTGGTCAAAAGCAAGTTAAAGGTTCTGCCTACACACAAGTTAAGGTAATTATACAAGAGTGTGGGTCATTGGGATTCATGTTAGAATTCTGCCTGTCATACTTGGTTCAAGTTCTAGTTGAACCTTAGAGTCTTCCTTCATTGCTGTAGTGCCACTGAGCTCCTCTCTCTCACACCCAGCATCTATGACCTGAACTATGCAGTGGACAGTCTGGCATTGCATTTGGATTTTATAATGTGTCTTAGGCTGTTCTTTCTAACTAATCTTAAACTCTTTTTAAAGGAAGATACCTAGGAATTTCTTCCATGTGTGCAAAATGTTGTTTAAAATTACTTCAAATATATATTATTTAATCCTTATTGAACTTTATTTTTTTATGTTTGCTTCCATTATGTAGTGTTTTGTACATGTAAGATTAGAATAAATGTGTGCAGTGCTTTGCACATATAAGACTCTAATAGATTTATGCTCATGGTTGGCTAATGTTTCTAGATTTTAGATTTTGGTTATCTACTCTGTTTTCACGTTTTTGTCTTTGATCTCCAACTACTTGAAAATATAAAATGATAAGATTATTATCTTGTTTCAAGGAACATGGAATCTTTCCATGCAAATCAGTCAGGAATTTATATTTAATATTATGCCTTAAAGATGATATAGAAATTATATAAAAGGTGAAAGTCATAGTTACATTTAGTATTTAGGAAAAGTACAAGAAATTTATTTTATATTTACTTTGAAAGAAAAACTTTACATTTTAAAAGAATGTTGTTTTCAAAAGAATATCACACATATGATACTAGTAACTGTGTTCTTGTTTATTTGGTGTGAGGACTGGTAAATAATTAGACAATTACTTTTACTAACATCAATTATACAGAAACATTTCATTGCACTTATATCTTTTATAGTTTACATACAATTAAGGTGATTTTATCTTCAAAAAAGCTAAAGAAAATTAAATGACATAGAAATTCAATTTTTAATTTCAATAAACAATATTTTTTTTAAAAAAATACCATATTTATTATAAAATACATTATTAATTCAGAAAATATTGATTAAATACCTACTATGTCTCAGGTACCCATTTGGGTGCTGGGTGTTGAGCAGGAATGAGAGAGACAAAGTTCCCACTCTCCTTTTCCTGTGCAAAGACACAATAAGCAAACTAATAAAGACAAAAGATAATGTCTGATGTTGGTAAGTATTATGATGAAAAGTAAAACTGGTAAAGGATTACTAAGGGATAAGAGTGTTACCTCAGATAAGGGTTATCCTAGGAGCCATCTCTGCCATTCTGAGATAACATTAAGTAGTTTCTGATAAGTTAACATTAGTTGTGGCTATTGTGAATAATACTGCAATGAACATGGAAGTGTAATATCGCTTTGATATCCTGCTTTCAATTCTTTTGGATAAGAGGCAGGATTGGTGGATCATATGGTAATTTTATTTTTTAAGGAAAGTCCATACTGTTTTCTATAGTGGCTGTACCATTTTATATTTCTCTAACAGTGCACAAGGGTTCCAATTTCTCCACATCCTCATTAACACATTACTTTTTGGTTTTTTTGATAATAGCCATTCTAACAGGTGTGAGGTGATATGTCATTTGGGTTTTGATTTGCATTTCCCTGATCATTAGTGATGTTGAGCATCTTTTCATGTACCTGTTGGCCATTTGTGTGTGTTCTTTGGAATATCTCTCTCAGTCATGAATGTCAAATTATTGGCAAAAACCGAAAGAATTCCATCAGGAAAAAAAAAATTATTCTTTTTGTGATTTTCTTGTTAATGAAAATTAGTTCTCTTGTTTGGCACTACAATATATTTAAAATATGTTATTTAGATTAATTTTTCTTTCCACTTTTAAACTCACTATACAGAGCATTTTGCAACTACATTCTGGGACTTAAAGTTAATTTCTGAAAATTAGTTTGTACTGTTTGTGTATTGTACAGTTTATTTGTTCAGAACTTCACATTCTTTCATAGAAAACTGAAGTCCTCTGAAATCTATGTTCCTTTGAGGCAATGATCCAATGAGCTGGTATTTATATCAGATGATCCATTATCTCAGACACTATGGCATTATTAGGGAAAGAGAAATGCTTAGAATGCCTTTTGGGTTTGTGCACATGCTTGAGAAACCACAGTGTTTACTAGTTATTATGTAATTATGTTTTTTTACAAAAGGTATGACATCATGGGACCATGTAAAGAGGAACCAAAGAAAATAAATGTAATAAATATACATCCACAACTTTACAAAATAAATGCAACAGTTAGATGCACAATATCTCAATCCTTTGGCAGAGTCTCAAAAGTTAGTGCATTTACAAAAAAGTAAGGCTTGAAAGAACTTGTACAAATCGTGCCAATGCTTTGCCTGAATTATTTCCTTTGGTGAGATTTGTCATGAAGCCATAATTAATGGAGCTAAAAATATTAAAAAGTGAAGAGAAAAATTTGTAGGCAATGCTTTGCATTTTAAATCTGCATATTTACAATTCATAACAACAAAAATTTCAAATAAATACCCTCTACAACTGTTTATTTATTTATTTATTTTGGCAAGTGTCCTCTTTCCCAAGTTTCCTGAGCTCTCAGGAAGCGGAAAGGCTTTCACTGAGTTTGTCTCCTTGTCTGTGCACAGATAGTATGACTTAATTGATAATGCATGGAGGAGAACTGTGTGCGCAGCTGTGAAAACCGCTCTAGATGCTAGCACTCGACTGGACATCTCGTTAATTATATATGTTTTGTTGAATATCTCGGTTAGGGTTAACAACTGTCTAAAAGTCAGTAGAGGGAGCACAAGGAGGCATTAAGGATATTTTGATACCAGCTTTCTAGTGTCACTATGCTTCTCCTCAAAAATAGTCTTATTCATGTGTAGGAAGTAAAGATATTTTTAAGTGCAAAATAACCTTTCTGAAGTGAAATTCATGATTATTTAAATAGTTGAAGGTGCTGCAAGATTTCTCTCTATATTTCTTTGTCCTATTTATTACAATAAATGAATGAGTTTGATATATAAATTGTTGGAACACTATGAAGACCACCTTGTGAGCCTGAGGTTTTTACTGCCCCAGTTTTTAGGTCTTAGCACAGGGTTCTTGATCCAGAAAAGAAAACATGAAAAATAGGGGCGTAGTATTGAAAAGACTTCTATAAAACATCAATAGGCTTAAATTAAGCCTGTGACGGTCATAAGAAATGACGGTCCATATCCGAAAAGTTTACTGGCTGGCTTAAATACACTGGGCTTAAACATGTGTTTTTATTGCACTGCAACACCTGTAGCAGCATCCTTTTAAAACTCAAAAACTGGTGCAAAGCTGAAGGACATCCATCCTCTGAAACTCTTACACAGAACTGATGTTTGTACTTGGCAACTTCGTCCCAGGAGCCACGCCCCTTATTTACATATTTTATAAATGTGAGAGTAACAACTGTCTCAGGGTATTTTTTTTTTTAAAGATTTTATTTTTTCCTTTTTCTCCCCAAAGCCCCCTGGTACGTAGTTGTATATTCTTTGTTGTGGGTCCTTCTAGTTGTGGCATGTGGGACGCTGCCTCAGCGTGGTTTGATGAGCAGTGCCATGTCCGCGCCTAGGATTCGAACCAACGAAACACTGGGTCGCCTGCAGTGGAGCGCGCGGACTTAACCACTCGGCCACGGGGCCAGCCCCAATCTCAGGGTATTTTTGATTGGGACTTTGCTTTATGATATTTCAAAATCTGCTGAAAATATAAGACTTGCTAATGTAGAATAAATTTTAAAATTAAAATTTTACTTTTATTTTCTATGTACCAGAGAGTATTAAACACACTTAAGGGTTTAGTTCAAAACTTACCATGCTGTAAGAATGAGCTATTCTTACATAGCAGCATTCTTGAAAAGGAAGCAAAATTTTATTGCTAATAACATCTTTTTCTTTTTAATTGGCACCTGAGCTAACAACCGTTGCCAATCTTCTTTTTTATTTCCCTGCTTTTTCTCCCCAAATCCCCCCAGTACATAGTTGTATATTTTAGTTGTGGGTCCCTCTAGTTGTGGCGTGTGGGACGCTGCCTCAGCGTGGGCTGATGAACGCTGCCACGTCCACGCCCAGGATCCGAACCAGCGAAACCCTGGGCCGCTGAAGCAGACTGGAGAACTTAACCACTCTGCCACGGGGCCAGCCCCCTAATAACTTCTTAACATGGTTTCAGTGTGACAGTATTATTCAGTCTTGATTTAACACTAAATTGATCATTTCTTTCCTTACATAATGGTATTTTTAGAATTAATTGCCTTCTATAATACAGTTAAATTAATACTAAAATATATGATTTATTGAGATAATATGAAATTGCATTTTAGTAAAATTTATATAATATTTACTATTGTTTGGCGTGCAGTTTTTATATCAATGCCAAGTGATCTACAAACATTTGAAATGTATATTTGAAATTCATTCAAAGTTTTTATATTTCTTATAAAATTTCCCCAGAAATTGAGTTACTTGGGAAAGTCACCTGATCATTCTTAAGTTTAGAAATGGCTATTGTCATATCATTTTCTATGATGATTACATCAAAACATTTAGGCTGGTAATGCTTCAGCTGTTTGACCAGAGTGTTGTCTGTTACAATTTTGTTAATTTAACAGAGAAAATTGTGCTTTCCTCATTCTTATTTACATTTGCTCATTAGTGAATGTGACATTTTAATATCTTTCTTAGAATTAATCATCTGTTGTAAATTTTCTCTGTGTGTCTTTGCCCATTAATCTGAGAACTTTAACTTGATTTTCCAGAATCAATGCAAATTTGATTCTATGAAACAGTAATAATAATAGTCATTGTTTATTGATCAATTACTGGGCTTCAAGCAAGATTCTAGACATCATATAAGTTATTTCACTAAAGCTTTAGACGAGCTTTCGAGGTAGAACCAAAGCCGAGCCCAAAGCTTCTGGGGAGGGTAAAGTCCGCACTGTCACAGACAGGAGTCACACATGGGCCTCCCAGGCTCACCGCTGCATGTCTATATATTAAGGACCCTGTAATTTGTGTGTTATATTTTCTATGCAAGCTGATTTTTTCAATGTCTAAAGTTGTCAATAAAAATATATTAGGCCCAGTATGTTTTTCGAGAAAACATTTGGGTTTCTCCAGTACATAGAGTACTTCTTCAAAGACATATCTTGAATATCTAAGGTTCTAAACAAAGATATATTATTTCAATGTAACCCTGATTATCCGTTACTTTTTAATGAAGAAATTCTATATTGTTAGCAAAAAAGCAAAAGCACTGTGAATTATAGCTTTGCCTAATTTAGAGGGAAAATAAAACTAATTTTATTAATGCAATTTTATCTCTTTATTTTTCATTCAAGTCTTATCACTAAATAGAGGAATTTCAGAATTTCTATTTCTGGCATAGGGCATACTCCAAATATTTAATCTTAGAATCAGATGTCAAACTGAATATAAAACTGAAACTGACTTATGAATTAAGTAAAATCATAAGATAGCATGTTTACTAGGGACAAAAATATTTCTTAAAATCGTCTTATTTTTGTAATAGTTATTTAGATATATGTATATCTATACCAATGTAGATAGAAATGTATAGACAAATCGACAGAACCTACATTGACTTTTCAGTGGGAGCAATATAGTTGACTTTTCAGTGGGAAGAATCTTTATTATTGTCTAATTCTATAATGAGAAAACTAAAATTAAGCCATTTCATTTTAATTGGGATTAGATTCAACCATATAGGAGTAACATTTCAATTACTCCACACTTCTAGATTTTTGTGTATAATTCTGAACAGATACATAGCCACGTCCTTTTGGGGGGTTGTTGCTGTAATAACTTTTGACTAGTAGAACTCCATTTATGAACCTCAAGGCTATAATCCCTGGTGAATAACACAACAAAAGATTTTGATTTTGACTTTACAATATTTTTCTTCACATAAACTTAAGTAATGTCAAACACTGTTTTTAATGTAAATTCTTTTCAGGCTGAGTACTAAATGTGGAACTTCTCAAAAGTTTACCCCTTGTAATCATTCTAACACTTAAAATCTATTTCAAATTATATAAGCTATGTTCTTTTGTAAAATGGTTTGGCAGATCATTTCTTTTGAAATGCAAGTTAACAATGCCTGACTCAGAAAACCAAAGTATGGTAATAAATCACATGAACTTCAAGAGTTTCTCATGTTTTGATCTACACTATAGAATACTTTTACATGTTTAACATGAACACAATTATCTTTTTGGAGCATGAACTGCATATATGATAATTTATTACTGACAGTGAATACTCTAACTTTAATCGTGTTTACCTTGAAGTAAGTAATATTCTGTTTTTTGTAATGTATGATGTGTATATATATCCTCTGGAACTCTCAGATCAGCTGGAATTTTCATACTTATTAATATGCAGATAAGTGCATTTTCAATCGAGTATTATGTTGATATATTAAAAGTTGAAAATCCACTGGAATTATGTATATACTAGACATAATGGTTGAAAATGGTCCAAATTCAAGACATAAAAGGAATTTAGATTGACGCAATAATTTTCACACTAAAAATTACAAATAGAGCCTTTTCTCTCACTTTAGTTTGAATTGTGTTTGAGGATAGACTATTTGTGGATGTTAGAAGGAAAGAATTGGTCAGCCAGTGTGGAATAGTCTAATTTGTTCACAAACTCATCTAATATGGGAAGATTCTGATAGCCTCTATGTTTAAGCAATTATTTATTAAGTTTTAGATATCAAATTTCACTAAATATTGAACAGTGATGGGCCAGATTCTAGGTAACTTAGATTGTAATTTAGGTAATAAAGGTGAGTCAGTCAAGCAGGTATGAATGCCTGTCATTTATCTACGTAGTCTATATAGTGAGAACATTAATTTTGTAGATACAAGTGAACAAGAAACAAACTAAGGAAACAATACAAACAGTAAAACATACTTCTAGAAAGCTTCCTCAGAGAAGGGATAGTGAATTGATCTCAAGCAGAATTTTAACTTAAATGATGTATAAAAATGTAAATCCAGTTTGGATTTACCACTCTCTTATATTTTCTCACAGCAACAGAGTGAATGTATAATTCTGTACTACAAAGAAATCTTAGAGCTTTTATTGTAGGACACGCTTGGAAAAACCAAGCATCAAAGAACCGTTGTAGATCTAAAATTCAATTTTTTCCTGTTGTTGTGAAAACAGCTTCTTGTGAAATGCTTCTTGATGTTGGACTTGATTAGCATTATTTGAAAAGCAACATTTCTATGTTATGCTAGGGAGAGTAACCTAAAAATAAATTAATACATTTTGAAACTAATTCCCAGATAAGAATATTCACAAAATTTTGAAAAAATAAAGATTAGAAAGCAAGTGAGATCACAGTTAAGAAGAGCCTACAGAAACATATTGACTAGATGTAATGTGATGTCCTCAATCAGACCTTGGGAACGAAGAAGGTTATTAGGTGAAACTAAGGAACTCAGAATAAAGTATGGACTTTAGTTAATAATAATGTGTTCATATTGGTTTATTAATTGTGACAAATGTATCATACTAATGTAAAATGTTTACAGTAGGGGATACAAGCTGTTGGGTATGTGGTTACTATATAGCATATAGTTTATGTATTATGTCTACAAATTTTCTGTAAATCTAAAGCTTAAAACTATAAAAATATTTTAAAATGAGGAAGATGAAGAAAACTTGTGACAAGAAGGCTACTTTAGCCACAGATATAGTGATTTATTTTATTCTATACCAAAAGTCATAGATTTGAGCATATTTTTTTAGGCTTCTTTATAAGGAGCATAGAAATTATGACAGAAAGTCAATGCTAAGGAATTTAGCCTAGAAAAGGATATTCTATATTTGATATTTCCTTTGGAATAGATTCACCTCAAAGCTTCACAGATATTTCAATTAAAGATGAAGTATTCTTTAGATAGATAAATAGATGAAAGATAGATAGATGGAGACATAAAGACATAGATAGAAAGGTAGATATAGATGACATAGATATATGGATATCACCATCCAACTGTTAGAAAGAAAATAACCTTGGATACTGAATGAGTTAAAGCCTGAGTTTCAGAAAACCGTTATTATTTCCTTCAATGTCATGGCATATAAGTAAGAAATTATCAGAATTATCTTTTAATAATCAAAGAACAACAAAATCTTAATTGCTATAGCACAATTCTTAAATACTTTTAGTCTGTTTATCTGTTCCTAAGTTAAAATATAGCATAAACTAGTTTTAAGGTATATTCATAGAAATTTAGTGCGAAAATATTCCACTTAAAAAAATCACTTGTTCAAAAAGTTAAGGAAATTCAAAACAGTCTCAACACCAGCCTTGGGGAATATAGAGGTTAGGACATTATAAACTTTATAATATTAAAGCACCTGAAGTATGGTGGAAATTATTAACTCCCAGTAATTTTTTATTCTCTTCATCATCTGAGCATAGAGAAAGATTACATTGTCTCATCTTCTTAAAGTTAGCTCTGGTCATGTGACTTGTTTGACCAGTGATAGGAGAGTAGACAACAAGTTCACTCTTGTCTGGACGTACTTAAAATCTTGTGCTTGATTCTCTGTATTTTCTTCTCTTGTTGCTGTGACATATCCTGGTGGCCATGTTGATGTGAGGGTGTCATAAGATGGGGTACCCTTTTTTATTTTATTTTATTTTTTGCTGAAGAAGATTAGCCCTGAACTAACATCTGTGCCAATCTTCCTCTATTTTGTATGTGGGTCACTGCCACAGCATGGCTGCCAATGAGTGTTGTAGGTCCGAGCCTGGGAACGGAGCTGGCCTGCCAAAGCAGAGCAGGCTGAACTTAAGCATTAGGCTGCAAGCTGGCCCCAACATGAGCTACTCTTTATCAGTTCATTTTTTTTAGAAGCTCCATGAAAATACTTTTCATGCCAGCCAACCCTCAGTGAACATATAGATAGCACAGACAAAAAATGCACTTAAAGAAAGTAGGTTTCTGAGGTTTTGGAATTACTTATTGTGTAACCTAGATGATCTTGACCGTAAATACTGTATAAAAACCTCTATGAACTTGCATTTTCATAGATATTTTGAAAATAAACATTCTTCTTCTCATATGTACTGATAATATTCCATAGGCATATTGCCCTAAATGTTTCTGAATATGTGTTTTGAATTTTACTTCCTAAAATCCACTAAGATGTTGACTTAATTACATCTCCCTTTCATTATTTGTTAAAAAATAAATTCTCATATTTTATATGTTTATAAGTTTCTTTATATGTGAATATTCATGCTTGTATGGATTTGCATTTTTGTGTTTGTGTGTGTTTATTCAAAATGTTATTGCATAATATAGAAACTTTTTTTAACTTTTTGAAGATTCTCACTTCTTAATTTTCAGCATACAACAATAATTTGTATGAATATCTAGTATCTAGAACTAGCTTCACGTTCTAAAATATACACATTTTTTTTTTGAGGAGGAGGATTAGCTCTGAGCTAACTACTGCCAATCCTCCTCTTTTTGCTGAGGAAGACTGGCCCTGAGCTAACATCCATGCCCATCCTCCTCTATGTTATACGTGGGACACCTACCACAGCATGACTTTTGCCAAGTGGTGTAAAATATACACTTTTAAAGGAATTTTATTCAGAGGTTCCAAAACAAAAAAACGAATTTCTATAAACAACAATTTAACAAACCAGATGGCAATAATATGTGCATATAAAATTTTACTTAATTCTTTTTGCTTATCTGTATTGAGTCTTTGACGTAATGTGCTTCCGCTTTTTTCTTTTTGATCATTATATTTGTCTAATCAAATTTTCAAAACAACCATAATGCTGTTTGATGTTTACAACCTCATCATGAAGAAGCACAAGTTTAGATTTGTTGTCATCTTTCAGAGCTGACAAGATTATTTAAAAAATTAAGTTGAATTTGATTCCATACTAATCACACACTGAGTGATTGTGTGCAACATAGCGTACTCTGACATGTTTGATTGTAATGAATGGAATACAGCTCAAATAGTAACCTAGAAATAAATTTCCATTTGGAATAGCCTTGTGGGAGAAAAGTTCAAATTAAATCCTCTTAGTGCATTAAAATGCAAATATAAGAAGGCAATCCAATTGAGTTACATCGATAATAGAACATATAACACAAATGGAAATTCCTCCCA
Organism: Equus quagga; assembly: GCF_021613505.1. Taxonomy (NCBI): domain Eukaryota; kingdom Metazoa; phylum Chordata; class Mammalia; order Perissodactyla; family Equidae; genus Equus; species Equus quagga. Next base: position 48,193,650 of record NC_060269.1, on the reverse strand, counting down.
AATAATTAAGTTATAGCTATATAAATCACTGATGTGTGCATTTGAATTTTGTTCCTTTCGTGCATGCTTGAAAGTTCATTAACTTTGGATCACATTAGAATAAGTTTTGTTTATCTCCTGCAGACCAGTCACGAGGCAAGTCCTTTTCCCCACTGAGGCCAATGAAGGCCCTTCACTGCTCTTCATTACATTCACGATGCTATAAATAAAGCTTTCAACTCTGCCAGCAGGTTTTGTTTTAGACATAATTATGGGAGCTCTGAAATTAGGGCACCACTCGGGGAGTTTCAATGTCTTGAATTTTCCCAGTAAATAATTTTGACTAAAATATGCAATATCATGAGAACAGTACATAATGTTCATACTCCAACTGTGTAATCTTGAGAGAAAACAAAAAGCTTTAGAGAAAATTCTGCTTAGAAACTCTGTAAAAGTGTGTGTCTCCTGGTGTACCATTTGCATGGGTGTGCATGCGTGTGTGTGTGTGTCGTGTATTTAGAAGTCAGATATAATGTCGCCTTAGCTGTTGGGATTTGAGATTCTAAGCCCTAATCTTTTAAACTGTATGTGACGATTTAAAGATCCAGGTACTCAAAAACTGTGCAACTTACAACAATTATGGAAACCAAGGAACTATGGCAGTAAAAAGAGAAAAGTGAAAAGAAAATAATATGCTTTGGAAATTTAAATTAGTAATCATGGCAATTATATATGCAGTTAGCAAGGGGCATTAACGATATGTTTACCGCTAAACATATGTAAGATTGTTTTTGGTACAATTTCTGGTCTAGAAAAATAATCATCTGCTCTCAGATTCAGGTTATATAAGGAATACTTGTAAGTGATAAAGAAAATTCATAATTAAAATTTTAAAATAAAAATGAATTAAATTAAATTTAAATTTAAAAGCATATACAAATGCCTTAATATAAATCAAGCTACAATCAAATCACTTTTCAAAGTGATTTTTTTAAATCATTGTAATTTAATATCTTATATTAGAAACAAAATGACCCAATTAAATATAAATTATACATGGTTATTATGAAGAGAAGTGTAGGTGCTGTTTGTGTTAATATTTCTGACGTTATCTATCATCAGATATCAGTGTTCTTTTAGCAGAGCATATTCTATTTTAAGAAATTGCTAAACAACTATAGACATTCCATTTGATACTTTAAATGATAATAAGAATCAGAGAAATATTTCAAGGATGAAGTAGTTGATTTTCTTATTCAATCAGAATGCTAACAGTAGTCATTATGTGAGAGCCTAATGTGTGTCAAAGCAAATTGTTGGATGTTATACATACATTGTCTCATTTAATTCATATAAGAAGGAATGATTGCACAGGTGAAAGCTGAAGTAGAGACAGTGTAACTAATTTGGCTAAAATTACATTGCTAATAAGTGGCAAAGTCTAAACAAGGTCATGCCGGTATGCGTGCATATAACTGAGAATGCTTATTCTTTCATCTACTTTTTAAAAAACTTCAGAATGTATCAATTACTGTGTCACGTCTTCTCTTAGCTACTCAAGACATTGCTTCAAGGATTCTCCCCACTCTTTCTGCCTCATCAATTTGTTCTGCTCTGCTGGATTATTTTCATCAGCATAAAAGAATGTTGTAGTTTCCCCACCTTTAAACTCAACAAACAAGCAAAACTCTTTTGACCACAATTATCCTTCAGCTATCATTCCATTTCTCTCCTTTGTTTTATGGCAAAATTGCTTGAAAAGCAGTCTCTACTCACTGTCTCAAATTTCTCTCTCAAATACAGCCTCTCTCGAGTCTATTTTACCAGCCCCTGAACTCTATTTCTATCCAGGTCAGCAATGTCCTGTGCGTTATTTAATGCATTGCTCAGTTGTTAGTTCTCAGTTTGCTTGAACTATTAGATGATTTGCTATAGTTTATCGCTTCATTCCTCAAACATTTTCTTCACTTGCCAATTTCCCCACCTAGTCCTTCTTCAGGGATCTCTCAGACATCTTGGCTCTTTTTTCTTCCACATGCAATTTAAAATCAGCTTATCAAGTTCTGTAAAGAACCCCACTGGGATTTTGATTGGAATTGCACTGATTCTGTAGCTCAGTTTGTGGAGTATTGATATGTTTATAATACAGATTTCTCTTTTGCAAATTTTGGTCAGTGTCACCATTTATTCAATATTGTTTAATGTTTTCAATAAAATATTTTAATTTTTTCTATGACGGGATTTTATGTTTTTTGTATTGACATTGTAAATGTTAATTTAAAAACAATGCATTTTCTGACTGAATAGTATGGCCTAAACAAATTGCAATTTTGTGTTGCATACATATGAACGTTTTATTTTAGTTCAGCAACTCTTATTTATTCTGATAACAAACATGCATTTGAAACTTTCTGTATAGACAGTCACATCACTAAAAGTAGTTTTGCCTCAACTTTTCAATCATAGATTTTATTTTTATTTTGTAACTGCAGTGATTAGGACTCCAGTATAACCCCAAACAGAATTGATAATACTAAGCATTTTTTTTTTTTTTTTGCTGAGGGTCTTATTAAGGATTATCTCAATAAGTATGATCTTCTTAATATTTTTCTTTTAATTTTTTTTCGTGAGGAAGACTGGCTCTCAGCTAACATCTGTTGCCAATCTTCCTCTTTTTGGTTGAAGAAGATTAGCCCTGAGCTAGCCTCTGTGCCAATCTTCCTCTATTTTGTGTGTGGGATGCTGCCACAGCATGGCATGATGAGTGGTGGTATGTCCATGCCAGGGATCTGAACCTGTGAACCCTGGGCCATAGAAGCAGAGCACATGAACTTAACCACTATGCCACTGGGATGGCCTCTTTTCTTTCTTTCTTTCTTTTTTTTTTTTTTGAGGAAAGTTAGCCCTGGGCTAATATCTGCTGCCAATCCTCCTCTTTTTGCTGAGGAAGACGGGCCCTGAGCTAACATCCATGCCCATCTTCCTCTACTTTATATATGGGACACCTGCCACAGCATGGCTTGATAAGTGGTGCCATGTCCGCACCCGGAATCAGAACTGGCGAACCCAGTGTCTCTGAAGCGCAACGTGGGAATTTACCAGCTGCTCCACCGGGCCACCCTGGCTGGCCCCTTTCCCTTTAATTTTTTAAAATAGATGTCCTTTTTTAGGTTAAGTCATTCCCTTCTATTCTTAGTGCTAAGAGTTTTTATCATGCATTCTCTTAAATTTAATCAAGGGAATTATAGCTGCATGTACTGGGATGAGCTCCAGTATTAGTATCACTGTCCTTTAATCTGTAAATGTGGTAAGTTACAGTAAATACTAATCAAATTAATTAATTCTCTTAATTACTTAATTGAAGTTTCTGTAACTTTGAAGTGTTCTTTCATCACACTGTGATTTATCAAAAAACTGTTTCACATTCGGATTAGAGCCAGATTGTTGAACTACGTATATTACTAAGTACGTTTAAGAGAAAGAAGGCTTATGTTATATTTACTTATATTTACATCTACTGTGTGTGTGTGTGTGTTTCCTTTTGTCATTTTGTTTTCATAATGCTGCTCCTTGGCTATCAAAGACTTAAGTAAATTTTAAAAGTTTGCATGAGGTCTTGCCTTTTGCATTTTTTTAATACCCACTTTCCCAGCAGCCCTCTGAGTGCTCACTGGAACACAGAGTGACCCTGTTGGCCAGGATGCTGTGATGACTGACATATACTTCAAACTTCCATTATCCCTACTTGTGTTTTTTGTCCTTCTTCAAATTTTATGTTGATTGATTTTACTAGGTTAACAAATATATTAATTTATGACATTAGCTATAATATTACTTTTCTACAATAATACGCTAATTTTATCTAGTTAAAATTAGAAACACCTCTGGAGAACAAAAGCAATTTTTTTTGTTATGAAGCCATTGATAGATATGTTGAACCTCCCCAAAATGTTATTTGTTCAAACTGATTTTTGAAAATTTGTAAATAATGCAGATGCCTACTGCTAAAGAAAGACAACTCACTCAATTCATCATTTAATAAATATTTATTGTTACAAACTCTGGACTTGTAGTTGGAGCCAAAAAAGTAAAGAGCACAGCCCCCTTCAAAGAAAGTCTAATGTAGCGAGAAGACAAATTTCAGATGTGGTTCCGGACATTAAGAAAGGTTTAGGTATATGTGTCTACGATATGTGGCCAGTAGCTATTGCATTTGTCAATGTCTAGCTGAGTTGTTCCTAAAGCAGAAGTTTTATTCTCACTATGATTTCTGTGAACAATTCCCCAGACCTTATACTGGATGACTAGACAGTCTTCGGACATGGGCTTTGCTAAGCTGTGCCCCAGACAGTGCTTGACAGAGATTTGGTATTTGTGAGTAATTAAATATGCATGTTGAAATGTTGAGGCACATATTACAGTTATTCATAATGTAGAAAATATCCACCAGCTTTTATTTATTTTTTGCTAGGAGAATTATGATGATAACTATTGATTCATAACCAATATAGACAAATAGCCTAGAAAAAGTCAAAGTATATTTTTAAAGGTATTTTCTTCATTGTTTGGTATACTACATTTTTTTTAATCTGGTTTTACTTAATACCCACTACATGCAACTGGGTTTGCTTGCATTTATTTATAGCAGTCTATTTCAAAGTTTTATCACAGGTCTATTTATCCCTTAATATCTTCTTCTTGTAAAAAATAGGAACTGCTGTTAAACATATTTAAGAAACCCTGCATGCTACAACTTCCTCTTGGTGTTTCCGATACACATTATTATACTGAAGTCTCTGCAAAGTCTTTCATAAATTATTTTCTATCCCATCTTTCCTAAATTTTATTTGAGCATCTAAGTCTGTTTCCCTCCTATATAAACCCAACTAGTATATTACTAGTGTTCTTTGGAATACATTTTGGAAAATATAGTTTTAGGTAAGAAATATATAATTTTGTAATAACATTGTAAATTGAATTACTTCCTTTTGGTGTATAAATGGCTATATTCGCAGGCCGGATTTTCTGGTACAGAGTTGTAGCCCTTTTCTAATTTATTTGGCTTATTAATCCAGTCTCCTGCTGTGGACTTCTGTCTGGGTTTCTTGGCTAATGCTCTAACCAAGTCTCCCTCTCAATCCCAACCCATTTTGCAGGAACCTATATGTCCACAACTCCTCCAACTCTAGAGATGTAAACCTAAATTTGACACATTCTTAGTAAATATTGTTTCGCTGATGCATTTACCACCAAAATAATCATCATGGGCATGTTATTCCTCCAGATCGTCTTCAATTCGTCTCTTTTTTCACTCACAAGTGGGATCTTGTCATCACTCACAGCCAAGCCATTTCAGTTATGGTTATTCCTAAAGACCTCACAGAGAGACGTAGTTATTTTTGGTGAAGTGAGAGGGTCAGTTTTTTGGCTTAGGACATGTATCTGAGATGTGTGAGTGTGTGTGTGTGTGTGTGTGTGTGTATCAAAGTGGAAGACTACAGTAGGCAGTCACATGTCTGAATTTGGGAAGGGAGGATCTGTGATGGATTCTGATTTGGGAAAGATAACTATCTAGATGACAACTGAAGTCATAAAAGTGCATGGAGAACCAGGTAAAGTGTGAAATTGAAGATGCAGAACAGAATGTCACTGGCATTGAAAGTAGAGAGGAACAAGAGAAAATGAAAGAGATTTTGAACACCCTTCCAGATAAATAGTGGAAAATCCACAGGTTTATTGCCATATAATAAAAGGGAGATATTATTTGAAGATGAAGGACGTGGCCATTTATTCAACAAAATATCCAAGGAGCCATATTATGTGCTAGGCACTGTCCTAATGCTGGACTACAAAGATAAAACAGATACAATCCTTGATCTCATAGAGCTTAAAATATATAATGACATCAAATTATTTAGGGAAAGCCGAAGCAGGTAAGAATGTATTTAGAGGTTTTCTTTAAATTTAACAACAATGAGGACATAAGAGACTCAGTGAGATAACTTTTTGTAGAGTATTGCAGGAAGAAGCCATATTAAAATGAGTTGAACTGTAAGGCATTTCTTTTAGGTTATGTGCATAAGGAAAAGACTGAAATACATCAAAATATTAAGCATCATTGACTTTGGACTTTGGAATTCCAAGTGATTTTTGTTGTATTTTTTTCTCATATGTATTTTATAAATGCCTACATTGAAGATACTCCTTTTTATAATAAAAAAATTATTTTACAAAGATAAAAACGAACTACTCTGTTCTAATAAGTAATTATTAATTACTTTGTAAATATAAATGAAATGGAGGTATAATATTTATCTAAATAATAATGTTATCAACATAAAGAGCTTAATAAAATGATTCAAACAAATACCAACTGTGACAAAACCCTTAGTAAACCCACTTTGAGGACTTTATTACTCTGATTGGCTCCGTAATAATCTAATTAAGTAGATAATTGCCAAACCTAAACTTGTTCTGTGCTGACAACACACATTCACCAAAAGACCAGAGCTGTTCGAGCTTCTGGAAGTTTTTAAAAAAGTGGAAAGCAAAGCATCAATTTATGTAGCTGCTAAGTTGGCACATGCTAATGCTTTCAAAATGGAGAATAGCTTCAATTCCCACCAGTTTAGCTGCTGACATGATTATGTACATGAATCCTCTAGGAAATGGAGGAAACAGTAATAGCAAGCCCAGTTAACAGGAGAAGAAAAGGACTGTCTGGCTGACTAAGTTTCCTATGTTAACACTGATTATAAACATCAGTGGTGGTAAACACAGCCATTCCATGAGATTGAGCTGTGAACATTTATGGGAGAATGAAATCAGCAGCCATGATTCCATTCTATTAAAACAACTCCTCTGAGGCCTTTGTAGGATAATACCTTCGTTGTTTTCTCTTCTTCTAGCTTGTGAAGGGACCTACGGAATTACAATCTCCAGGAGCTAAATGAGAAGGGGTTAATTGTTAATTTCTTCCAATGTTATTACCTTGTTAAAAAATACACCTTGGAACCAGTGGGCTACTAAGTGCTCTTTTTTCCTCTCAGATACCTTTCATAAACAAATTAAAACACCTGAAATATTCTCAGATGGTCTCCCATGTCATTTAACAGAAAAGAGTGTGTAATTGCTAGCCTGAAGCCCATCAACCAATTACCGATTAAAATACAGCTTGCAAGATGTGAAACTTTGAGGGCAGTGTAATCACGTATTTCAAAATTGACTATTTTGCAGTACTGAGTACAGCTCTAGGTCCCTTGACTAAAATTTTTCTCCCCCAGCACACTTCCTCCAAGCCTCCATGGCCTGAAATACCCCTGTGCTTAAAATTTCCAGGATTATTCTTATTTCGTAATATTGTACAACGCAGTGGCCCAGAAGCAGATGTGACAGAAAATAAACTGTATACAGGAAAGAGGGAGGATAATGGAATCTCTGGATTAGAAATCAGAATTTTGAGCTTTGAGAAAACATGAAGATCATCCATTCCAGGTGTCACGATAGACAAAAAAACATCAAGACAATTTCAGTGATTTAGCCAACATGACACAAAGTTGGGGCCACATCACAAGTTCCCCAGCTCTCAGGATTAGGTGTGTTTCCAATGTAAGTGTGAGTCTGTTCCTTTAGAGAGAGACAAAGCAGTCAGAGAGCCCTGGGGAACTGGTGGTGGCACTGGGCACCTGGTAAGAGTGAGTCCCGACAGAGAAGGAAAGAGTGAATGTACATGCTGATCTCTATTTTATCTATTGTATCTATTTTAAAGCTGCTTCCTTAACGTTCCTTAAAAGCAGAAAAAAAAAAAAGAAAATGAAGCACCTCTTTATGGGGCCAATTATCACACATTTAGGAAGATTCATCATTTCAAGGGAACGACTTCTGACAGAGCTTTTTTCTTTGTTTTCAAATATTTACTGAGTTGGCCATATGCCTGGCCAGCTGAAACACTGACCTAGTCTGAGAGAAAAGATACGTTTTAAAGGGTCTGAATGTTATCAGCATCTATATTAAAATAAAATGTTACATAGGATACCTAATAAAAGATGGGGGCTGCATTGGTGGTGGGTAGTGGTTAAGTTCACATGCTTTGCTTTGGCGGCCTGGGGTTCACAGGCTCGGATCCTGGGCATGGACCTATATACCGATCATCAAGCCTTGCTGTGGCAGCATCCCATATACAAAAAAGAGGAAGATTAGTAACAGATGCTAGCTCAGGGTCAATCTTCCTCACCTCCCCCCCAAAAAAGAAAAGAAAAGATGGAAAAAGATGAGGGTGAAAAGAAGGAAAGGACGAATGAGGAGTTGAAGAAAAAGCCATCAGTGGGCAAGAGTACACGTCCACCTCTTCTACTTCGCGTGCTGTAGAAAACACAAGTAGGAACCAGAGAGCTGAGATTTAGGGAGACCTTTTACTCTCTGTATGACCTTGGAGAAGGTACTTACTTGCTCTGCCTCACTTGCTGATTTGTATACTGCAGACAAGTATACATTTCTCCCCTACTTGCAGTGTTTTTAACTACAAATATTGTTCAAAATTCAAATGCATATGAAAATACTTAGATTAAGGTCAACACTCTAAGCTTCCGGACAACTATTAGAATCAATTACTACCACTTCTCGCCACACGTTGAAGCCATTTAGATCTATTTCTAATAATTAAGCAAAAGTCAGACTTTAAAAGAAAGAGTTACAATCACTTAATATCATACGAAAGTTCAAAGATTGACCATCTTCCGGGGCCAAACAACTTCCTCCTTTAGAAGATAAGATGGAATTCACTCCTCCCTCCCAGAAAGCAGTTGGCAAAATCCCAAAGAGAAATATAAATGCCTGCAATTTTCTTGATTTCAACTTCTCCTTCACACTTCTAAAGATGATTTCATATCTCATCTAGAGCAGAGATGCCCTATTGCCAAAGTCAGAAACAGTTTGCAGGGTAGGTATTTTTAATGTCACGAACAATTTCACCTCAGGTTGGAAAGATTAGATATTTTTACATTCTGAAGTGTGTGATATTTTGCCTCTAATGGAGCACTGTAGTCCCAATGATTTTTTTCTGGCCCATAGTCCTGTAAATGAGGGTACTTAAATAGATACACTTCTGCATGCCTCTACTTAGATCAAGTATAAACGAATATTCAGGCGCTGAAATCCCACACTCAGTTTCATCAAGAAAGCAAAATAATCACCCACAAATATTTTGCCAGACTTTTTTTTTTTAAAGATTGGCACCTGAGCTAACAACTGTTGCCAGTCTTTTTTTTTTCTTCTTCTTCTCCCCAAAGCCCCCCAGTACATAGTTGTGTGTTCTAGTTGTGAGTGCCTCTGGTTGTGCTATATGGGACGCTGTCTCAGCATGGCCTGATGAGCAGTGCCATGTCCGCGCCTAGGATCCGAACCAGCAAAACCCTGGGCCACTGAAGTGGAGCATGAGAACTTAACCACTCGGCCATGGGCTGGCCCCATTTTGTCAGACTTTGGTATATAAGTTTAATTCGGGTGCTTGGAGTTCAAACTATTTCTTGCACAAGAATAGCAGATAGTATAGAGCAGTGTTTCACAAGTATAGAGCTTGCTCCACGAGTATTGGAGTCACCTCTGATGCCTTTCTAAAATTCAGATTCTTGGATCTCATTTAAGAACCCTGGAATCAGAATCTCTCGAGTTGAACCTAGGAATCTTTAACAAGCAGTCTCTGTCCAAAATTCTCTTGCCCACCAAAATCTGATAACTGTGGGCATAGTGTAAGCTCTGTTGGTCTGAGTGTAGAGAAAGGGAAGGCAAAGGCTAAGACAGTCAGCGAGGTGGAAATGGCACAGAGCAGAGTCAGTACAGACACCTCTGCGTCCTCTTCTTGAGCCTGAAGCTTTTGACTTTCATTCTGATGCTGCTTGTGTCCTTCCAGCCTGGGGACTCTTCTCTCAGTGAGAAACCCCTGCTGCAGTAGGTACTCACCAATTCTGTGGAATAATTTTATATCATTGTGACATTTGATGACTATAATCTCCGTAAAGAGAGTTGAATGGCTTAGCCACGTCCTCCAGAGAACCAGAGTACATCTTTTGGAACGTGACTTCAATTTGAAATGATACCACCAGATGGCCAGTTTTAGGGAAGATCAATGAAATTGTCCCTAAGTGGCCAAGGGATTTCCACAGTCTAAAATTGTTTTTGATATTTAAACGATTGTGACCTTGTTATAACCACAATCGGCATTTTTTCACTGTGTGAGTGCTAACAAATACTGTAGTGGATTTACTCATTTAATATAAAATATTAATAGAGTTTTATTAGCCCACAAATAAGAACATCCTAGTCTATCACTCCAATGAGAAATCATGGCCTACGATCACTCAAATTACCCAGATGATATCTGAGATTCTAATTCTATTTAATTTAAGGGATGACTCTGTAGTAATGTGTCCCTTCTTGTTTAAGTGCATTCTTAAACCTTCTAAGAGGATTATGTTTTGGTTAACACAGCAGATAACGGTGTGTAAACCAATGGGACTACCATATTTGCAATGAGCATAATGCAAGTTGTGTTCTAATTCAAATGACATGTTTATGTAGGCTGTAAGTCTTTGGGCTAGAAGATGCAGCTCTCTAAAATAGTAGATGCTTCAAAGTAATTTTCTTTTCCAGTTAATATTCATAATCTAATAAGCAATGTGGCTTAAAGGTACCACCATTAGGATTGACATGCATATTTTAACAAGGAGTAGGACTTGTGTCTAAGGGAATAAATCATGTAAATAAGCACAAACATATGTTCAAAGCATAATCATTGATTATATTTAATACTTCATACCATATCTATATTATGAAAATATTGATAAGGTGAACTGATAAGGTGAACATTTAAAAAGTATATAGCAAGTACCTGTTCCATAGTGAATTGATAATTATTTAGAATTTCTTGGTTTTCGGTCATGAGTAACAAGGATCCACCTCCTTTTATTGGTGTGGTCATCCTGGGCAAATCACTGCACATCAGTCTGAGTTGATTGTGTTTTTTTTCCATAACATTAAATTGAATTATTCATATAACTTTTGTTTTTTTTTTAAAGCTTGGCAACTGAGCTAACTATTGCCAATCTTTTTTTTTCTATTCTTCTCTCCAAAGCCCCCCAGTACATAGTTGTAAATTCTAGTTGTGAGTGTCTCTGATTATGCTATATGGGTCATCGCCTCAGCATGTCCTGATGAGTGGTGCCATGTCTGTGCCCGGGATCCAAACCGGCGAAACCCTGGGCCACTCAAGTGGAGTGTGCGGACTTAACCACTCTGCCACGGGGCGGTCCCCTCATATGACTTTTTTGACATAAAGCCTGCAATAGGTTAAAACTCAGCAAATGTTTACTATTGGTGTTATTATATTGTTTTAGCTCTGTAAGCCATAACATATCTGGAAGGGCTTTTTCTAGTTCTCTTTGAGCTAATGCAGCTTATATAAATACAAAAAACTGGGAAGAAATGAAATCAAATTTACTTGGAGTTTTTTCTTCTCTAATGTAGACTACCAGCCATTTGAAAAAATGTGAATGTAAAGGCAATAAGCTTCTGTTTACATAGGTCACAGATATCTAGCTCATGCACCTTCCTAATCAGATGCATGGAAAGTGCTGACAGTGTTCAGACTTGATTGAGCTTGTTTTAAATGACTGTAATTTTCGAACCATGAACCTATTTATTATGCACTGGATGAGGGGTGAATTCACAGTTATGATGACACCTTTTATGCAGGTAATACTAAACTTATGGATACATGTAGGAATACCCCTCCTTCCTAAGAATGAACTCGTTCTCGCTAGACAGCGAAATCAGAAAACAAAGAGAAAGTTTTTCAAAGGCCAGACACAGATGATTTTCCCCAAACTCTTTGTCAAGTGCTCAGGGATAGCAGAATACAATCATTTTACAAGATCTTCCGTTGGTTGCTTAAAATGGCAAGGCGATTTTAGAAAATGAAAAATGTTCACTACCTGTGTGGACTTGATCCCTCTCGGTTCTTAAAATTCTATTGCTTCATATCTGTAATCTCACTGTATTGTCTTTGTAAAGTATATTCATAGTGCTAGCTTGTTGCCTCTTGCAAAAGGGCACATTTTAAATCTTCTGATGAGTAAATCTAAAAGGAATTGATAGTTTTCTTTGATTAAACTGTGCCTCTCTTTCCTTCATAGCAGATATATTTCCGAGTACTATCTCTATGGCTATAAAATTTGGAAAATTGTGTTTTATGATTAACTTAAATTTAGCATTTGCGTAAGATACTTATACAAAAAATTGATTATTTAATTTGCATTGAATTATTTGATTCAAATATAACCTGGTTTTTTTCTTTTTGCTTTCATTTTATTTTGTTTCTAACATGGAGCTGAGAGATGCCTTCTCTTGTTAATGCTGCCATGATACAGTTCAATGTGAATTTTGAAAGTTTTCACAATTACACAGCATTGTTTTAAGACTCATCTCTGGGACAGACTGCAAATAATGTTCTCTTGATATTTTTGATTATCATGAGTTTGTTGATTACGGTGCTTTAATTGAGAACTTCCCATGTAGCAGCAAGTATACCATCAAAGCTGTTTTTTCACGTATTTTTGTAAGGAATATGAAACTTTCAAAGATTTATTTGCTGAGCTCTCCAGGAGACATTTTCTTAAAACTTAAAATACAAATGATAATGTCACAATAGTCAACGCATTATATTTCATGTCGCATGTGGATTTGAACAAATGAGTTATTTAAACATAAAACTAGATAAAGTCTTGGGCAAAGAGGTATTAAAGCTAAATTTAATATGGAGATAACATACTGCCAAAATATGACCAATCTCTTGTATATAAAGTCATTTTCACAATGAGAAAAAGATGTAATTTGCAAACACCATTACAGAAGTATGTCTACAAAATAATAAAACATGTGGTTAGGTCAGGACAAAGAAAATACCAGTAGTTTATCTTGTTTTCTTTTTTTTTAAGATTTTATTTTTTTCCTTTTTCTCCCCAAAGCCCCCCAGTACATAGTTGTATATTCTTTGCTGTGGGTCCTTCTAGTTGTGGCATGTGGGAGGCTGCCTCAGCGTGGGTTCATGAGCAGTGCCATGTCCACGCCCAGGGTTCGAACCAACGAAACACTGGGCCGCCTGCAGCAGAGCGCGTGAACTTAACCACTGGCCATGGGGGCAGCCCCCATTTTGTTTTCTTAATCTAGATATTTTTCTTCTACATATTCTATAACATTGGGATAATCTTATGGAATTACTCAGTTAGAATCTTCAATGAAAACTTGAGAGGAACTCTAGGTATTAGGAAGTTTTATGTCTAGACATATTCTTATACATATGTCTAGAAATATTCTAGACATATTACTGGGAAACATTATCTAAGTACCATCAGAGTTCAGCTTATCATACCAACTCTTGTTCCTCATCTGTGAGAAATGACTTTGGACTATATAAATTGTAAAGTGTCTTTCAAATATAAAATACTAATTTTTCGTGTTTCATGACATTGGATTTATTTTGTTATCAAGTCAGATTTAGCATACTAATTACTTGCTTTGTGGTTTTTGAAAACCAGTACAACTAGAGGGATATGTTTTAAAATAAATTTATTTGATAAAAATCTCCTTAGTACATAATTTAAGTTATTTCCAGAGGTTTAGATCCAATAAATTAATGATTTTCAAATGTTATCATCAGATTTTCCACCCAAACATTTCTGTTAGTGTATGAATTGAATAATATGTCAATTCTTGTGTGTTGGTATTTTCTTCTTTTCTCCAGATTTTCACAGTGAAGACCCAGTTGTATCTTTCTTCGTATACATATACTAGCAGTTTGTGTTCACATTTGTGTGTTAAAAACTCTTGAATGCAAAAACAATTGTCCACTTAACTTTTATCATAACAAATATTAATGAAATTCTTCTAATTTATCTAATTAAATTCAAAAAACAAATTGGTTGGATGATATATGTACTCATTAAATGACTTGCAAATCATATTTCTGTAAGATTCATTTGTGTTTTGAATTTTAGCAACTCAAATTTATTTTTTGGATCTACCCAATGCATAGTTAAAGTCTGGTCCATCTTTGCAAGTCCAATAGCTGCAGATGGATTATAGCTTGAGCTTGCTTCAAGTTTTGAGCTTATGTTCCAAAAAAAAAAAAAGACAACCCAAAAGTTTGCTTCCCCACTTAGCTTTTGAGGCTCTTCCTAAGCAAAAAACATATAATAATAATAGATAAAACACAAAAGAGGAAGTCAAGGAGGCATAACTTCGTGGGGAAGCAGGAGGAGTTGGTGGCAAAAGTCAAGGATGTACAGAGAAGCAGCCAAGGCTACTGGGAGAATTAGCTCTTTTGGGTTAATGGGAAATGCAAACTGGTGGAATGTGCCAGAACCAAATTGTTTGATTCCAAGAAGTAGGATAGCATTGATTTGAGATGGAGAAAAAAGGCTGGTCAGTGCTGCAGCTTAGATCAAGTATTGTGTTGAGAGAGGTGTCTGCTTAAAAAGTCCTTGTGATCACGCAGGCTAACCAGAAGCTTGATGACTGCAATACTCTCAGCACAGTAACGTGGCAGAAGTCCAAAGCTGCCAATATTAGAGTGGGGAGGGAGGGTGAAACAGACAAACACTAATTTCCTCTTAGGCACCCATGTACAAACACAGTCACCAATATGACAAATAAATAAGTAAATACATAATAGAAGGTGATTATGTTACCAAAAAAATACAATTAAAGGAAAAGTCAAGACAATTTTTTAAATAAATGTATTTAGGATCATCAAATAGGTAAAAGAATGCATAAGGTCCAAACATACCAAGGTCTTATGAAATGAAATCAGAATAAATTAATACAAATAATTTCATATATTTAAAAGAGAAAATAATTTGAAATCTTGAAAAAATACCTATAGACATTTAAATAAAAGAGAGCTTACACATTAGATTGTACACAAAAAGAAAAATGATGAATTTTAAGATATGACTTGGAAATTATTCAAGAAGAAAATGCTAGGGAAAAAAGAAAAAAGAAATTTAACAAAGAGGATATTAAAAGCTACCAACGCAAAAGAACACATTACCTACAAAAGGAATGACAGTTAGATTAACAGACTTCTCATCAGAGTAGCATATGCCAGGAGACATTTGCAAGTGTTAGAGAGGAAGTACTTCCAGCCTAGAATTACTTACCTTTCTGAAATATGATTTAATATTGTTAGACAATGATATTTTAAGACACAAAGAACAATAGAATTTGCTTCTTATTGACCACATTGAAAAACTCTAGAAAGGTTATTTTAGCATAAGACTAACCCACTAGAAATGTATGGTGTGCAAGGAAAAATGGCAAATTTAGAAGTTAAATAACTTTTGACTTTAAATATAATTATAACATCATTTGTCTTTTAAAGGTAAAACCATTGTTCTCATTAATCTCATGTAAGATCTTGTGTTTTCAAAACATATTAAAGCTTAAGATATTTTTCTTGTTCAGAAGAAAGATATATTGAGTATTTTAGATGGTAAAAACCCATCTTAAGGTTCTAAATGAAGTGAGAAAAAAGAGAATGTATTGAAAATGTATCAATCCAGTAGAAAGTGTGAAACAAAAGAATCAAAGATATGCAATAGTTAAGAAACAAAATAGTGCAAATATGTGAAAATATATCAGCAATCTTAATAAATGTAAAAAGGTTATATTCACCTATTAAAGACAGATTTTCATAATGGTTAAAAAACTTCATATGCTGCTTGGACAGTAAATGTCTAAAGTAAATTGCACTGAATGATTAAAAATAAATGCAGATCAAATATGAATCACAACAAGCTCTGATGAAGAACTTTATGCACTCATTCTACAAAGGATATGGAAGAGAAGAGGACCAAAATGTTGCCTTACTGAATATCAAGAAGTAGTATCAAACTCTAGTAATTATAATCTGTGGTGTCTGCATAGGAATAGATAGGTTAACGGAATCAAATAGAGAATTTAAAAACATAACCATAGACACAGGAGATTCAACATTTAACCAAGATAGAATTATGAATCAGATAAAACTTTTTCAAAAACTATAGCTAAATAGAACAAAAGTAAAAGCAAAAATGAAACAGAAATACAAGTAAAATAAAATAAAATCTTGTCACCATACCATACCCCAAGATTGGTTCCAGATCAATGCAAAAACTAAGGTGAAGAACATTGGATGAAAATGTATGAGAATATTTTTGTGTTGGGGAGGTGTTTTTTCTTAAACATTACAACTTTATCACAAACCATTAAACAATTCAATGAGTTATGTACATTGTGATTAAAAATTGTATACGTTATAATTAAAATTAAAAGTAAAGATTATATAATTAAAAATTTATTTTAAAAAATAAGTTCAGATGCCAAATTTGAGGCGAGGCTGTGTCCCCTGAGCTAAGTTCCCTCCAGGCTTTATATGCATTTCTGCCCCCTAAGAGTTGGCTTCATCTATTTTTGAGTTTTCTGTAAGACAATCAGTGGGCTGAGAAAAGCTTGTAGCTTGCTTTTTCAAAAAAAGTAATGAAATAAAAGAAACATTTAAGTGTGCTTGAGGGAAGTTTTGATAGATATTCCAGTCAGTATTTTCTTGGCTGCTCCCTGGGTGTTCAAGGACCCATTTTGCAATGGATTCCCTTATTAAAGAAACTTGAGAGGTATTTCTCTCAGCCTCCAGCCACCAGGAATCATTATGGTCATTTCTGGTTCTAATTCCATGAGAACAGAGGGAAGGAGACAAATTTTACCAGCCATCTTGAGCCCAGCCAGTTCTGTTGGGCACTTTACATTCATTACCTACAGAAGAAAAGTAATTGGAGAGTCATATTTGCTAAAAAAGAATATAATAATTGGTTGTCAGGGTTACTGTGAATTTTGCAGACTTACAAGGGTCCTGAAGCAGGACATCTGTGGGTTGGATGATGCTACTAAATTTTTGCTACTTGCCTTCAAAATAGAGACAGCATCTTGATGGAGTTATAGGTTAGCTCCAATTCTATGTAGTTAAATTCCATGTTGTAATTGTCCCTAAATTTAATTAGAAAGAGTCATCCCAAAATAAATCATTTGTCAGGTTCTTAGAGATCAGACTGGTACCTGTGCCTTGCCTTTATTTCCTTCTGGAAGAATTTGCTTCAAAAGATGTATAATCTAGAAAGTTGTTATGGATATGTCGCCTGGACTCACATGTCTAGTCTAGCCTACCTAAATTAGTGGATTTTGTGCTGATAGATTGTTATCAAGAACATGAAAGCACATGGTATACTTGTGCCTGGGGCACAGTAAATATTTAAGAAGTACTTTTTATTGTTAGATTATAAAACTTTATGTTACTGCTTTTTGTTTTTCTTCTTTCTTTCCAAACCTGACAAAATTCATTTAAAAAAAATCCAGACTTTATTTTTCAAATATGAAACACTGATATAAAATAAAATGTAAGTTCTCTTATGTCATTTTCTGAAAACTGGCTCAACTTTTGCTGTGTTTTTGGTTATGACTTGTATTTTGATCATTGGCCACCATTGGCCACGTAACTAGATGGAAGTGTTCTTGTTAATTCCTGTTAGGAATTTCTCGGGAAGTTTGAAATACTCTTGTCTGCTTTGGTTCAAATCGCCAGAAATGTGCTCGGCTTCAGTTGACTTAGCTGAAGTTTTTCTACATGCCTGGTTTACTCTCTGCTTTCCATATCTTCCATGAAAACAAGGAGGTTTTGATTCTGAGAAACTTTGTGAAATTCTCATAGGAGAACTACATAACTTTACCCTATTTTCTCTCTTTCCCTGGCACCTCAGGCCCAGGGTAGCCCAGAAGTCTCCTTTTGGGGAGACATGAGGTCATCCTGGAAAATATTCTGGGTCCCAATGACTTCTCCTAACTGTGGACTCCATCCTTGGGCTCTCTCCACACTTTCCTGAATATCAGCTAGAATACCTCTGAGACTCAGCTGACCTGAATGAATGGGCAAGTTCTCCCCATGGCATTTCAGTTTAAAATACAGAGGAAATTAAGTTGTTCCCTGTGCAGCACTTCGTTGTTAAACTGTGACAGATTTGTTTCCTTGTACAATAAATGTAGTCCCAGATTTAAAGAACATAGGCTGCTAGAAACCTTGGTGTGGAACAGGTTGAATTTAAAATCTGTCTGACATTGACAAAATTGCAATGATTTTTTTAATAGGAAATAAAATCTGTAACATTGTACCTTTGGGATTTTAGGCAGAGTCAATCCTAAGAGTTGCATTCTTCCTTAATTTACATTTTAAGTGCTCATCAAGGTAGGAGGCAATGAATTCAGAAGACAAAGCCTATAATGATTTTCTCTTCTCTTGAACCAGGGCAATATCTTCAAGGTCATATAATATATTATTATTTTTAAAATTTTAAAGCATCACTTTTTTCATGTTATATCAGGCAAAATTAATGCAGGTTAGATACAAAGTAGGGTAATGGTTATTTCACAGCAAACATATATGAAATTGCTAATCTTTAGCTAACATTTTGCAATGGGCAATAAGTTACATCCATAGTGTTTAGGAGAAAAAAAAATACTAAGACCAATGTGATTGGTTAGCTTTAGTTTGCATAATTACTTCCAGTTGGCACTTACTTTGAAAAGAATTAAGATGTTTTCTATAACTTTCGGTTTATATTAACATGACATATGAATGCTGTTCTTTAAGTTTTTCTTGAATATATTACTGGAAATAGACAGACAAAGAAAAAAGTGAACTTTATCATTCTGATTAAATTTTTCCTTTATGAATTTAACATACTAAACTGTGGTATATCAGCTTTAAGAGATAAGTGAGTGATGGAAAGTACAAAAAAAGACTTCAAAATGAAATCATGAGAATACTGTGTGATTGAAGCTAAAGAGAGAAAAGACCAAGTAAAAGCGGTCACCTCTCTAACAGCCATTTCAATCGACTGGTTGGGATAAACTGGGTTACAGTGGGTTGAGAACTGTAACCCATAGGAAGAAAAAGTGCCTGTTAGACCTCAGGTTTCTGTGAAAATAAGCTGCAACTCAAATTCAACATGTGAAATAAATTGCATACAAAAATATAGGAAGAATATTGCAGTCACTTCTTTTTTTGACCTTGTCACACAGTAGCCAGGTGGACATACAGTAGAGAAAAGCTAAGTGCAGCACACTGAGCTATATCACATTGTCCTGGCCATATTAGAACATGATTTTAACCAGTCATTTTCCACCGTGTTACACACTGCAGCTTTCAGCAACGTGAGAGACTGATGGTCCATTATGTGTGCATATCATCATATACAATCTAGAATGTTAAGATCAAATGTATCTTAAAAGAACTCAGTTTATGCATTGTGAAGAAGAAACTGACAGCAGATGATTTAATAAACTGTATACGAAGAATTGAATAAAGTTTATTTTTTAATACTATCTATTGAAAGTCATCATCAAAATGGACCTATGAAATTAATTTAATTTCAGGCTAAACATAATGCATCTTTTAACTATCGAATCATGAAAGTATTATAAAGTCAAGTCTAGGGACTTCTTTGGGAAGTTGAATATGAGTCGCTGTGTGTTGTGTTATCTTTTCTGCCTAAGTTTGAGGCACCAGTGTATACAATTTGAAGTCCAGCCTATTGTACAGTTATACAATTTAATGAAATCCCTTGGTTAAGTCAGCTAGACCCAAAGTTGTATTCTGTTTCACATTTGTCAAAGATGCTTTAAAAAATATATAACCTGTACAATATATAACCATCTCTATATAACTATAACTATAAACATTTATATGATTATATAACTATATCCACCACCAGTTTTATATATATACAAATATAAACATATATATGTTTTACATGTATTTATATATAAATCTTTATATATTTATATGAATAAATATACTTATATATAATATATAAAACTACTATATAACTACAGTTATATAAGCATAACTGTAACCATCTATATATAACTTTAACCATAACTATATATAACCGTCTTCCCAGTGAAGATCACTGAGATGGAACAAATGTAAAACCAAAACATTTTCCAAAAATTCTCCCTAAACTATATGATTCTGTAGAGATGGTGACTCTGATGTCCTTTCAGTTGGCATTCGGAAACCCTACTGAATCGCAAATACCAAGTTGTTTGGGCTCACAGAGATAGAGCTTCCAAACAGTGCCTTAGACACTAAAGCATTTGTACATGCGTGCCCCTTCTTTGCAGAATGAATGGATTCTAGTCAGGCGTGTTGAAGTATTTAAAACAAAAATACTGTATCTGGAATCAAGACAGCTGTATCCTAGGCCCACCTCTACTTTCCTCGTGAGCACACCTGTTATTCTCATTGGTCTCGTTTTCCTCACTTAGGAAAAGAAAGGGTTACGCTAGGTCTCTAATATGTTTTTCAGTTCTGTTATCCTGTGTTTTATGTTGTTCTTAATATTTTACTTTAAAAAATGTTTTAGTGCATGAGCGGGGTTAATATAACTGCAGCATAAACAGATTTACAAAGCAGAGATGGTTTTGGAAAACAAATATTTACAACCTAACATGCTCTTCATGATGTGGAATTTTCGTTTGTTTGAAGCAGAGTGCATGCATCTTTTAAAAAAATTAAATGGATTTCAGTGTGTATACTTTCTCTTAATGCAAGCTTAAATTATACATTTTACACTGCAGTGCCTCTAAAATGGCGATGAATATATTTTCTCTATATTTAGCTGCTTCTTTCAGCTTCAAATTAAGCTGGCTATTGAAAGGTATAATTGATTAGAGCCTCGACAGTTTTCTTCATCCAAATTAATGATTCAGATGTCATTGAAATAAAAGTTCCTTTTTCTTTGAAACAGTTAAATTAATTTCATGATCGTAATTCTCATTATTTAACGCTTATAATTCTATTCTTATCCAAGCTGTTAAGAAAAAAGTGTATGTGTTATAGTCGTCCAACATAGAGCATTATATTGAAGAGTTTTGGCCCCTTTCACAGTATGAACCAATAAAACATAGAATTAAGAACTGAGGCAATTTCCATGTTCGCTGGTGTTTCCATGTGCTGTTGAGAGACCCTTAGCAATGCAGTCTCAACATCAACATCACATAGCTGTTGCTCTGTTGTTATACCCGCATTTGTTTATCCTGTTTCTGCTCTTACCTTATCTAACGTGAATGTAAGTGAAAGATTCTCTCTTCCAGTAGCATTCAGTCTGAATAATTAGTTGTTTTTCTCCCTATGCCTACTTCTTGTATGTGCTGTCTCTTTATATCTGCATCATTATGTGTGTCTTAAGGTAGAATTATGACTGAACTATGGGCTAAATTTGATTGGCATCAACCTTGAGTTCAGATACCAGTTGTGACTATAGCCAGCCTTCTAAACATGAACACTTGATCAGTTTCTTTTTTTTTATATACTAGCTCAATATAAGCAATGATACCTTCAGAAAATATTTTGGATAATTAAATACCACAAATTACTACCCCAGTATGTCTAGTAGGATGTATATGGTCTGTTTCTCCTTTGTTGCTCTCTCTTATGGTTATACAACATGCAGGCAGTGACTCTTAATTTTTGTTTGGTTTTGTTTTCAAATGATGATTATTAGAATGAGTATTTGAAGACAGTACAATGTTTGGGAGGGTCCTTTGCTCTGATAAGGAGAATCCATTGCTGGATGGAGAGAATTCACTGCCCATAAGAAAACTGGATTCTTTGGAGAGTGTTTTTTCCTAAGAGAAATATTACATTTGAACTCAATCACATAGTTCAAAGTAGTGGGTGTGAAGTTAAAGTGGGTCAAAAGATGAAAATAGTTCTTACAACAGACTTGCCTCATGGGTGTAAAAGAAGTCTCTGTGGTCCTTCAATATCAGCTGGGCTGAGGAATGAAAAGATTGTCCATCCTTAAGAAGGGAGGCTTTTCCAAGGGAACTTCCCATTGAAAGCCTGGTTTTGATCTTGGTGTAAAAGAAAAGCTTTTCGTCATAACTGCAACTTGATTTCTAGATTGATTTCATAGTCAGTTTTAATGAATATTTTCCATTACATAAAGAATATTAAGAATCTGTTAATGTATACCTACTATTTCAAATTAATTACTTATCACCATTAATTTATTCATTCATTTATTTATCCAAAACATATTTATTGAGTTCATGGTATATGCCAGGTACTGCTCTAATTCATACAAGTGATTAACAAAGTCTTGTCTTTATGGAGCTAACATTCTGGTTGGATACAGAGAATAAACAAGCCAACCAATAAAAATATACCATATCCAATGATGATCAGAGTTGTGGCTTCCAGTTATTTCATTCCAAAGAAAATTTTCTATCATTTTTTTCTGAAATTATCATTTTACTATTTTCATTTTTGCTACCCCTTAGAAGCATTTATTTGTTTATTTTAGCTAAACTTGCCTGAAGGCTTAGCCTTTAGACCTCTTCTCCTCTCTAAGGTCTTCCCATCTCATGCCTAGATTAGATAACATATAAATGTTAAGAATCTGAACATGTATTTCTAGTCCATACCTCTTTGCTGAATTCCAGGTTCCTATGTCTCAAGGCCTATATAATATCTCCAGTTGGACTCCCAAAAGGCATCTCAGAAAAGGAATCATAATTTTCTCTCTCAAACCTGTTCTTTCCCATATCCTCTCCAGATCAATAAATGTACTCAGAAGGAATAATCTTGTACAGGTGCTAGACTATATAGGGTCTTAAATTTCTTCTTACATATGGGACCCAAGTAATGCAATCGGTTTTGCTTAGCTTAATCAGTATGACACAGGGTAATCTAGCAGTCAGTTTTCCTGTCTTACAGAATTATAGGATACCAAAAGGGAAAAGGCACTAGTGATCATTTAGGCCACCTTCCTGTTATAGAACAGAGTGAAGAGAGGTCTGTGGAAATTAAGAAACTTGCTAGATTGTGACAGAGCCAGTTTAGTGTACTTCTTCTTCTTCTTCTTCTTCTTTTTTTTGATGAAGAAGATTGGCCCTGACCGAACATCTGTGCTAGTCTTCCTCTATTTTGTATGTGGAGTCATCATAGCATGGCTTGATGAGAGATGTGTAGGTCTGTGCCTGGCATCCGAACTGAAAACCCCAGGCCACAGAAGCAGAGGGCTTGAACTTAACCATCAGGCCACTGGGCCAGCCCCTAATGTACTTCTTTTTTTAATCCATATAAGGATATTATCCTTTCTTTAATCAATAACTATTTATGAAAAGGTGAAAAGATACATGAGCGAGACATGTCAAAATTGCAGCAGAGAGAGTCAAAGCCCCTGTGAAATTGACAGGGAAGTTTTCACAAAGGAAGGGACTGGAACTTTCTCTTGAAGGCCTATAGTAGTTTTCCAGGATGGAGTGAAAGACAGTGAGGGCACTCCAGGTGAAACTCTCAGGATACTTGATGTCTCTGTAACATTTGATAATGATGGACATTTGCTTCACCTTGCCATTCTTTTCATTCGTAGACAGGATACCACAGTCTCCTTCCCCATCTCAAATGCTGCATTTTGTTCCTAATGCAATCCTTTAACATTCTTTGTTCGTTTTCCTAAGTGATTAGAAGTGAGACTCTAGAGAATGTGTAAACAAATCAAAATCCCTCAAATTTGAGCCTACTAAATAATGTAACGACTCTAAATCCTACCACCATAAGCAATACGGCATGTTATGCCATATGGTGAAAAGAATAGTTTGATTCAGAGAAAAATATTATTCTTTGAAGAAAAGAAACGTCTGTCCATGCCTCTTACCATTTTCAAGTCTAACTTTGTTAAATCCAATGTTAGGCAGATACTTTTTAGATACATATGCAGTTTGTTTTCTCTTGGTTAGTAATGAGGTCGTCTTCTGGTGCCTCCATATAAATGTTGAGGTTACAGGGAAAAGCCATAGGATCATCATTGCACAATCTGTTCCAGCTGGTTTGTTTTAGTCACTTGCTTTTCAGTGTTCTTACTGAGCTGTCAACAAACTGCCAATTAATTATGAAAACCTAACAGGTTGTCAGAGTTGCTATGCTGAGAACATGAGATTGCGAGTCAGTATATCATGGGATCGATTACTGCTGATTTACAAACAATTTCCAGAACAGCTTCTGGATGAATGAACTTTTAAAGATATAATAATGACATCTTTGGAATCTGCAGCTGAAGAAAAATAAGAGGATGATAATTATTTTCTCAGCATCCATCAAGACGAGCCATCTTTTTGTTTAAGTTGCTATTTCATAGCTAAATAATTGGATTCAATTGTTTTTCTTAGTAATAAACTCTTACAAGTAGCCATTCACAGATGATAAACACAGAAACCAGTCTTTGTCCTTTGTCTTGTCTAATACTGCACTGCTGAGCTCAGATACCTATCTGTAACAGAAATCAGAGTTCTCCTAAAAAAGTTATCTGACTTTTAATATTAGTTCTGTTTCACTTTATCTGTGATGCCAAGTAAATCACTCCAGTTGTATGATAACTTTTGCCAAGATAAAGCATTTCTACTTATATTTTTGTACAACTCGGTATTATTAAGAAATTTTAAACTTGAAAACCACAGGGCTATCAATTAAAAAAATTTCATCATGGTTAATAATATTAGAGAAGTAGATTAAAATAGTGCAAATCAGTTGCATGCATTGAGCTGAAGACTTACATGCTGACTTATTTTTATCAGCTTTTAATGGAATTTCTTAAAGCAGATATTCCTATCCTATTGTCTTTTGGCAGAGAAAATATTTCAAGAGATTGCTGATCTAATTATCAATGTGTGGAAATTTATTCACCCAAGATTTATGAGAATTTTGGTCATTTATTAAAAGTTAATTATTCATTTGCTCTATGTTTTATAGTATATGAAATATTTGCAGCCATGTGGAATATGTGTGGTGTGTGTGTGACAGAGAGAGAGAGAGAAAGAGAAAGAAACAGAAAGAGAGAGAGGGAGAGAGGGAGGGGAAAAGACAGAGGAGAGAGAAAGAGAAACCCTTAAATGAGGACTTTTAGGAAATGGATGGCCTCACCTCTACCCAGAGTTATGAGGGACAAGGTTGTTGCCATGCCTCTACCCTCCCTCTCCTGATTGACAACAGAATGAGACTAGTATTCAGAGCCATGAGAAAATATCCCTTCCTC
This sequence comes from Equus quagga, assembly GCF_021613505.1. Classification (NCBI taxonomy): domain Eukaryota; kingdom Metazoa; phylum Chordata; class Mammalia; order Perissodactyla; family Equidae; genus Equus; species Equus quagga. The sequence goes on along the minus strand of NC_060269.1, from coordinate 48,168,493 downwards.
TGAACTGATCCTGTTTGCTTTATTCTTGGGCTCTATGTTGGATTTAAAATATTCCATCCAGTTGTCTTATAAACAAATATTTACCTCTGAGAGAAAGATTAGCCTATACATCAAAATGACAGCAAAGGGATGGATTGCAAATGAAAATATTTAGTTTTCTCAGGTTAGTTTTCAGATGTTTTGTAGCAGTAGTGGAAATAGGAATTGTATTCAATGCTGTCAGGATTTAGGAAAACACGATCTTTCTTTTACCCTTGAATGTGGGATGACATTCATTTAATGTCTAGTAGGTGCCAGGCAATTTGCTAGGTCCAGATGATATCATACTGAAAAAAAAATAAAAACAGGAAAAACACACCCCAGATCCCTGTATTCATGAAGTTTGAAGGAGAAGACAGTTATATAATCTGGTGAAGAAGGCCAACATTATTCAAGAAATCATATTAATGATGTATAATTTAAAGAAGATGCCCTGAAATGAAGGAAAATTGATCTATGAGAGTGAATTAACTAAGAAATGTAACTCACACTTGGTGTTATGGGGAAGGATTCTTAAAGGATATGTTTGGCATGTCCTTGGGTGATAAATGGGGGAAAAAGTAGTATATTTCAAGTGGAGGAAATAGTGTACAAAAGCGTTGTAGTAGGAATGGACAAAAGAAGTTCAAAGAACTCAACAAAAATTAGTGTGGCCAGGGGCTGGCCCAGTGGTACACTGGTTAACTTTGGGTGCCCTGCTCCAGCAGCCCAGGATTCACTGGTTTGGATCCCAGGCATGGACCTACACAGCACTCATCAAGCCATGCTGTGGCGGCTTCCCACATACAAAATAGAGGAACATTAGTACATATTACCTCAGGAACAATCTTCCTCAAGCAAAAAGAAGAAAAAATAGTGTGGCAGGAGAGAAGAAGAGAAATTGAGAAGAAGAGAAAGATATGCAGAACCTAGACTCTGTGGGAACTTGTAGGCTATGTCAGTGATCTTTTTTTTTTTTATGTTCAGGGTAAATGAGTATATCCTCAAATTATTAGCAAGGGCAAATACATCATGATGTTTGGATTTGATGTGATCCTTATGGCAGTTTGTGGAGAATGGATTGAAGGTGCACATGCACAAATCTGGAAGACTAGTAAAGATGTGATTGGGGCAGCTTAGGGAAGAACTAGTGCTGATGGCTTGAACTAGAGTCGTGACAGTAGATTTGGAAAGGAACTCATGTTTGGGAGATATATTTTGAAGGTAGAAGTAACAGAACTTAGTGATAGATTTAATATGAATGTTCAGGGAAATAAAGATGTCAAGGATGTCTCCTGTGTTTCCTGCTTGAGTAAATGGATGAATGAAAATCTGGGGAAGAGTGACTTGATATGTGGGGGTTTGTATACTATGAGGAGTCGCTTTCAAAACACGAAGGTGGAGATGTTAAGTAGGCTGGCTATACCAATCTGGAGTTTGGATGGAAAGAATACATATATTTAAAACCATACACAATGTTGAAGTAACCAGGCTGAGTGAATGGAGTAGGAAAGTGGCTAGCAATGAGATTGGATAAAATATAATATGTCGTGGCAAAGGAGTAGGATGAACTTGCAAAAGGACTGAGAAGTAGTTTTCACAAATCCTACAGAAACAGAAGAGAGAGATCATAGACACCAAGTAAGGAAGCCATTTCTTGAAAAAAGAAATGTTATTTTTAAAGAGTGATGAGAATAGAAACATGATTGAAGTGGGCTAGGGTCAGAAAATGAATAGAATGAGATGTACGACTCTTTCAGAAAATTTACAAAGTAGAGGAAAGAAATTATCTTCAAACATGGGTGATTTGGGTACGTTTAGGATGGAAGAAAATAACTGAGAGAGAGTTTAAAATACAGTAAATAGTAGGGTCAATCAATTGGTTAAGCTTCTCAAGAAGTAAGATGTACAGATTAGCTTAGGAGGATAAAGAACTCCTATGTTGTCACAATAGGGACGGAGATGTGTTGGTGACAGTGGTCAAGTGGAATATAGTTGAATGCAAAGCATAGATTTGTTTGTTTGGGAAAGGACTTAGCATTCATATAATAATAAATTTATGCCATTTTACAATTTTTCTGATATATCCAAAAACATAGAGCAGTGGAAAGAGTCTTAGGAATTTTAGTTTAAAGCACTTATAAAGCAATTTTCTAGGAAGTGCCTTTCAGATACTATTGGGAAAATGCATCCATAACTCAATATAACCCATCTGCATAATTTCTGTTGTACCTCAGTTTAAGTACCTACCATAGAAGGCTAGTTTATCAACCTCTCACCAATCTTTACCAGTGAATTATAATAGCTATAGTTTATTAAGCATTATTCATCAAACATACTTAAAGAGGAATTCAAGATTTATAAATATGTTGATAATTATATTCTACACAGGTGCTTCAAAAATTAGATATTGGGCCGGCCATGTGTCACAGCAGTTAAGTTTACACATTCTGCTTCTCTGCAGCCCAGGGTTCACCGATTCGGATCCCGGGTGGGGACATGGCACTGCTTGGCAAAAAGCCATGCTGTGGTAGGCGTCCCACTATAAAGTAGAGGAAGATGGGTGTGAATGTTGGCTCAGGGCCAGTCTTCCTCAGCAAAAAGAGGAGGATTGGCAGTAGTTAGCTCAGGGCTAATCTTTCTCAAAAAAAAAAAAAAAATTAGATTTGGTTTAATGTTTTCTTTTTTTTATTTTCTTTCAACCTGTTTTTATTAATCTTTTCCTCAATATATTTTTGTTGTCCTCTATATTTCTATTTATTAATGTTGTGTAAGGCTTGCTGAGTTAAAAACAAAACAGTATTTGTTATGATCAAGGGTATCATAATCTTATTTGCAGATGTTTGTCTATTATGGATTCATTTGGCAATTGCCAGCAAGTTTTGATTACATCTATGAAGACTTCTTTGTGCTAGTAAATATTTCTTGATACATTTCTTAAATACATAATGCCTTTTTCTGATTGCTTTTAATGTTAATTTTCACAGGTGAAAAGCAATAAGGATGTTTAAGTGCTGGTCAGCTATTTTGGTTCTTGGATTCGTTTTTCTGGGGTCAGAAGGAAGGCCGACCAAAGAAGCCGGGTTTGGCCTTAAATCCTATCAACCTCTAATAAGATTGCGACACAAGGTACAGTCACGATTCTGAATTTTATCACAGTGCCTAGCAGTGATAGACTAAACTATTAGTTATCTGGTTTATTATTCACTTAGGAGCACTTATTGTAGGATATGCTGTCAGAATGTAATTTCTAAATAGAAAATGCAAATTTTAAAACATGAAATGGTAGTAATTTTGGAAATTTACAATTTTAGGAATTAAATACTTCTTGACAAATATAGAGATAGCTCATTAAAAAAATATCAAAGTTTACATGAAGCAATAGCAATGGATGTGTAAAAATAAGTCAATACGTTACGATCTAATCAATCAGGTAGTTTCTATTATTTCCATTGGTTTGCAATATTTTAAACTAAAACAGAAGTGTTAAATTCTTAAACTTGCCATAAAGATACACAGAAAGGATGTCTATACCATCTGGAGATATATAGGTTGGCAAAGTATTAGTTTTTGTAGAAATCATGAAACAGTAATTTCATCAAAAATCATAATTTTGAGTTGTCTAATATTGGGGAAATACTTCACTTCTTTATGTTAAGTATTTTCAAGTATAAAATAATTTGACATTTAGGCATACTATAAATTATATATATTACATACTTTTAATAGATTAAGCTACTGCTTTTATTTTAATAATAGATCATGATACTGCAAACAACATACTCAAGCAACTTTTTATCCAAATAGAAGTTTATAATACGTTTTGGTTTGGTTAGAAAAAAGATAAAATATAATATGCTGATTATGGGAAAAAATATATATTTTGAAATTTCTTATGCTTCTTATCTTTAAAAAATGCTTTTGAAAAAAATGAATATATTTATTTTCTCCCATATGTTCAATACATGCTATTGGCATTTACATCGCATATATTTTTGCTGAAACCCTTTCATAATATTGTAGTATTTTGATAAAATAGCTAACTTTTATTGGGATTTTTATGTGCCAGACACTATGCTAAGCCCCTAAATGTATTATTTTATTTAATCTTCAAAATAATCATATGAAGATGTACCTATTTTCATTTTATAGATGAGAAATCAAAATTCTTAGAAATATTGAGATTTTCTGAATGTAATGGTTATTAAATATATTAGTTACCTAGTGATAACATGCAGGATAGGTTTGATAACCAGAAAAAAGAAAATAAGTAAAATATAAAAATATACTTCAATGTCAAAAATAACTGTAGAAATTCAGTCACTTATAAAAGTAAATAAGTTCTTAAAGTTTCTAATCTGGGTAAATGCAATTGGAGAATTGGCCTTGTTCCACTATCTTTCAATTATTGTTTGTGTCCCCTACCTCATGACTAACATTCAATTTTATCTCAGCCCAAAGCTTAGAAATAATACTTTCTTTATGAAGACTCTCAAAACGCATTATTAATACAACATATTGGCTCATACTGTTACAAATCCAGTGAATATTTATTCTTTGCTGTTTGTCTACCCTAAGTTATGTGTCTCGAGGTCAGAAACTATGCTTTTAATCATTTCTTTCCCGGTGCCATGAACACAGTCGATAGTGTCTAATTGAATCGATTGCAGAAAAATGACAGGTAGATTGCGTGATTATGCTTTTTTGATTGTTCCTCTGCTCAATATAATACCACAGGTTTTTATGTGTTAATGTACATTTATAAACAATTTTGAATTAAATTTCGATGTTGGAGATGAATTGCTTATCATGCATTGCTGTGAGATTTATTAAACCTTTAAAGAAAAGAAACAACACGATGAGTTAAACCTGTTTTAGAAACATTAATACCCACCAAAAATGATCAGTCATCTCCCAATCTTTTCCATCTCTGTGAGTCTTTACTAATAGTTAGAAGTAATACGTGATTGCTGGTATTTAAAAGCAGAGAGGCAGAGAATGTCATGGTAACATCTAATTTTCAAATGACTTGGGACAGAGGTGAAATTAAGCTATAAAAGGCATTTTGTGAGTGAGTGTATGTGTGTGTGTGTGCATGAAAGAGTGTATTTGACAGGAGTAAAGAAGTACCCTGAGTTGTTTCAGTCCCTGCAAATGCCCCACCAGATACTTTCCACTTGCTGTCAACCTCCCACTAGACCACCATTCCTTCCCCAAGACCTTGAAGATTAATCTCATTATAGGCTTTATTTTTGTTTATGTCAGCCATTATTAGGATCCCAGGAATAGTTATCTGGTCATCTTTTTTCCACTGATTTCTATTCCAGTTAGGCTCATATGCTACTTCATTGGTGAGGCTCTCCCAAACCCTAATTGAAGAGGAAACAACCATATACATTCCCTAGCTCCCCTTTTTGATTTATTCTCATCCATAGAACTCATCACGATTTGTCAAGATATATATTTCTCTTATGTATTAGTTTGTCAACTATTTCCTTCCATTGTGGTGTAAGCTACTATTCGCCTTGGTTTACAGCAGCACCAAGAACAGTATTTGACACATGGTAAACATCCAACAAATATATGTGGAATGAATGACTCCATCTGCTGACTAGAATAAGACTGAAATCAAGATGATATATATATATATAATTGTATTATATAGTTAATTATAATTAGTAATAAAATAAATAGGTATAATTTCCCTTTCTGTCATTTTATCAGAGTAAAATAAACACAGTAATACTTAATGAAGTTTTTAAACTGAAGTATCTTGATAGCATTGCATAAATTAATTTCCTCTTATTTGTTATTTTTTAACCTAAGTAGTTTTATTTAAATTGCAAAGAATATAAATATATTTCTCTAAGACTGAGGAAATGGATAAGGAGATTTTCTATTTGGATTAGGTTTCACTAATATTAAATATTAGTTATTGACTAGAAAACTATAAAATAAATATTAGATACAATAGATTTTGAATTCTGACTAGCCCTTTTCCACATTTCCCCAGAGAAGGGTCAGTACTTTGAATTTGAACAAATATGTGTATAGAACTCATTTTTACTAAATATTTGTGTTTCAATTCTATAATGAATCCCGTTTTGGGAGCAAAAAGTGGAATGTGAGACTTTTTTTGGTCAGATTACATGGAAATATGGTAGATCTAAATATAATTATATACAAACATACGTATGTCATTTAAAACTGTGTGTACATATAAATGCGATTGAAAATATATTTTTCTGTGTCTCAAGATAAAAATGAATAACACAAAGCTGGCCCCATGGCATAGTTGTTAAGTTCAGCATGCTCTGCTTTGGCAGTCTGGGTTTGTGGGTTTGACTCCCAGGCACAGACCTATACTGCTCATCAGGCTTGTGTGGCAGCAACCCGAATACAAAATAGAAGAAGATTGGCACAGATGTTAGCTCAGGGTAAATCTTCCTCAGGGAAAAAAAAATGAGTAACACATAAATCCATAATACTAATTATACAAATCTTAATTATAGTCCACATTATGTGTCTAAGGGAGCTCATCACGTTTCATCCAATGTATTTATCTGACAAGCGTTTATGGAACATGAAATGGAAGAATCCGTTAGCACTTTAGACACGTAAAATATAATTACCAAATTCGAATCCAAAAAGTGGGTCTTTTATTTACTACTTTAAAATAAAAATTGCACAGTTATATTGTGCTACCTGCTTTCATATACATTAATTGTTATAATTTAATTCTACAATAATCCTGAGATGCAGGGAGTATTATTCCCATTTATCCAAATGATATTCTTAAAGCCCAGAGAAGTAAAATAACTTTCCTAAGGACAAGCGAGGGGAACAGACAGAATCAGTGAGATCAATAAGAGGAGATAAAAGCAAAGGTAGGCCAGTGATGGGGGAAAAGGACTAGAAAAAAATAAATGTGACGATAGTAGTGAACCAACGTGACACTGACCTCAAGGAGAAACATCTGATGTTCTTTCAGGTTGCTCCTCCTGTCCCTGCATAAGCACAACCATGGTATTCCCATACCTATTTCTTGGCCAGACTCAAATGAGTGTCTTCTCCTGAAGGTTGCAGTAGCCCTGGTTTAGGCCAGTCTCCCAGTGAAGACTCACTAGGAAGCAATAGGTACCACATTAGCTGCTGTCTGTAGCTGGGCGTCGAGCAGATTGTAGTGACTATTGATGGCCATGTGCATTTGTGAGAAAGTTCCTTGATGTTTCCCAAATTTTGAGCCAGTCTCCAGAATTGGTGTGTTCAGAGCAGCCCATACAGAATGTAACAGTGTCACCAGGCATTGACCGTATACCAAGTACTCTGTTAGCTTTATTCTATACACTGGGTCATTTAATTACATGAATATTCTCATGTGGTAACTGGTTTTATTGCTGGAGTCCACAAATGTTTAGTATCACATACCTAGAAAGTTAGAAAGCAGGGTTTAAGACTTAGTACACAGAGTCTAAATAACTTAATGCAGGTTACACAATGAGTACTTTTTGTAGTAATTTGGCCTGTGTGCCATATATTTCATATTCTTTCCCCATCTTGATCACATGGTAGCAAGGTCATGTCTTGGTCCCTTTGTGGATGGATGGGATTATGTGTCTAGTTCTGGCCAATGAGTTGTGAGAAGTGCCATTGAATGCATCTGGTCTGAACATTTGATTACAATTGTAAAATCTTCCAGAATTCTCTTTTTCCTCTAGCATGGCAAGCAGCATCTGTTCAAGGTGGTGACTACTTAATCATCCCAAGTGTCTAAACAACTAGGATGAGTAAAACACCCAGGCAGTTAGTGTTTGTCTTGAAATGTGAAGTGAGGGGAAAAAAAAACTTTTGTTCTAAACCACTGAGATTTGAGAGTTATTTGTTATCCCAGCATAACCATAGTCTATCTTCACCAATAAAGACAGAACTAGAACTTCAACTCATATCATTTAACTGCAAATCCTGGGCTCCATTTTCTCTACTATCTTAGCTTCCTGTTCATTTCTGCTCTTTGGTCTTTTCTTACTCTCTTTTCTCCATTATTTCTTTTCTCTACTTCTTACCTTGCTGGTTCATAATTTCCCATCACAATTCAACCTCTTATTATATTTATAACCCTGTAATATGCTTGGGTTGGGGTTAGCATGTTACTGTATACCCTAATTGGTTGACTGTAAATCCTATTAGGATCAGGACCATATCTTACATCCCTTTTCTTACCTACAGAACTGATCATACTGCTGTATTGTTTGCTGACAATGATGATCAAAGTCAGGCTTGAGGGACGATCTTACAAAGACAGCAGGAGTGCTCTTTGAGTATACCTAGTGGGACCATTTAAAGACCTTAAAGTGCTTACATCTTTATGTGACCAGAGAATGCTATGTCCAGCTTCATAGTGCAGAACTGCTCCTGCAAACCAAAATTGCCTTAGGATTCCTTTACCTCCTTACTCAAAACGTCTATGAGAGTAGTTACTATGCAAATGGGACATACAGTTTGCATAACTTACTAAGTCCAGAGAATGTTACTATGCACTGGAATACAGTATAATTCAAAGAAGCCATTTGTGGGAGGTGGTTTTTTTTTTACTTTTGGCATTAAAAGAATGATCGATGTGGATAGGCAAAGAGTGGCAGGAGAGAACTCTAGGGAAGGAGACAAACATTAAACAACACATCAAAACCCTGACTACTTAGAGGCTGGAAACCTTCAGGCAAACCCAGGAGCATTATTTCTTGATTGAGGACAAACTGTGCCATTCCGTCGGAAATATCTGACTGCTAGTAACATATTCAAGGAAAGGCATTTTAAAATGTTAACCTATTTTGCAGAGGTCAGGAAGCAATTTGGACCACCATCTAAAAGCAAAAATGGTGGCAATGAGCACAGTGAGGGAGTAATGGTCAAATATTTAATTAATTAAATCTTAAGGAATAGAGTAGTTGATATATATTGGTATATTTATTCCATATATATGCTAAGGGGTAAGTATTATTAATGAATACCAGATATTTTTCGAATCAAATAAATTGTTTGAAAAATAAGAACATTTTGGAGATACGTTTTCTGAGAAATGAAATTCTGGTATTAACTGAGCTAGTTCCTGGAGCCTACTTTCCACAGGGCAATGGAAAGAGATCCAGGTTGCACCAGCACACACTGTAGGGTATGTTACATGAAAAGATCTATGAGTTGAAGCAGACTAGATCTATTGTATGGGCCGTAAACTTGACTGTTCTTTGCACCAAAGGAAGACATTATCTTTGTTATACTAGACAGTAAGTATTCCTGACCTTTGCTCTGAAAAGATATAATCTCTGTCTTCTCCAGCTGTAAACACACTTGCCCTTTGCTCCAGAAGGAGACATTATCTCCATGTTCCAAGGCCGCTTGCCATACAAACATGCTTAAATAGATGCTTAAGAACAAATGCCAGCTAGGGTCTCACTCACAAGATATACAGAAACACAGAGACCATCAAGGACTGTTTCCCAATATACATTGAGAGTAGCACCTCTAACAGGAGGTCAGAGTTGCCATCAAATATACCTGCCTAATGCCAAAACCAATGCTGTGTGTGTTTCAAAGTTGATTTGAAAACCGAATACATGCTTATAACTTCATCCTACCTTGTACCTGGTTTACTCTGTCCTTTCTAGAACTTTAAGGGAAAAAAAATGTTTTGTTGGCCTTTGGATGTGTTGCTTGCATGTTTATCCCTTCAAACCAGGGTATATTTGCTAAACTGGGGAAAAATGAGATGCGGTGGACTGAATTGCTTTGCTTAACAAAAATAAATCAATAAAGGGATTTATCTGACTTTTAAAATTCTCAAGATAAGACCCTACTATGGAAAATTGTCATTTGATCCCTTTGAGAATGAATTCTCAAAGCAGTACTATTATTATAGATGTGTAGGATGGTATGCACAAAGTCTGCTCCTTCACACCTCTGTCACCTTACATTAAAATATTTTTTGTAAAGCTTTAAAAGTAGCTATGACTTGAAAAAATAAATCTGCTTTCCATTGAATATTTGAAGTTTTGAAATGTTAAAAATGTGATGCATTAGCATTCTATTTACACTTATTCAACAAAATATAACAAAGTACTCAAATTTGCATAGTACATTAGAGCAAAGTTTGTCAGGATTCCAGAAAACTCCACTTATGCACCGACCTTGGGCACATAGGATGTTTTCTACCACTTTGGTATGGATTTTCAAGTGACATGAGTCATAATGCTTCCTCCTACCCAACTCAATAATTAAAAATAATTATCTTCTTTTGAAAGATAATATCTTTTAAACTAAGGACATCTTTTAGTTGGAAAAAAAAATCACTTTATCGCTGTTCCCCTTAACACTCATTCATCTTTTTACTGATCAAGAAGCACCAGAATAATAGGATCTAGGTGCCATTAAATAAGTTTGTCGTTGCTGTTCATTTCTTTTGATTGAATTCCAAAGCTTTCTTATCTTTAGATCTAGCTGTCTTTTCTCACCATTTCTGTAGAAAGGATGTTGCTAGATCATATCAGTTTGCTAAAGAAAAACAAACTATTAACACACCCAAATCTGCCACTGGTTAAGCACTTTATGCTACTTCCTACTCAAAAAATAAAATATAGCTGTGATTATTTTTTACAGGGTTCAAAGTGGATACTCTAAACATGTAAATGTAGGAAAAAGGGTTAAGGGTTAAGAACAGGTGAATGAAATAAAAATCCTTCTATCTAATCATTAATATATTGGCCAGCTAGTATTTGCATTCACTACTTCAATGTATAAATTAAGTATAAGTTGTTTTGTACATCTTTCATTATTAAAATTCTTTTCTGAATTCAATTAGCAAAGCCTTGTATTATAAATGAAAGGATTTATTCTGATTTATGAGCTTGACATTCAACATATTTAAGAGATGAAAACCCTATGTATATAAACCACAATTAAGAAAAGTGGTATTATTTTTAACTAATATTACTCACTGCTTATTTATGACGTCAATACCCCTGTATATGAGCTGAGAGTTAATTTTTTAGAGCTAAAAGATAGTAGAAAATATCCAATTTATTTAAATAAATATAATGCAGATGGGAAAACTGAGGGCCTGAGAGCAGAAGTTGCTGGTTGAAGATCACACAGGTGTTTCTCAGCTAAGATTAGAATCCAGATTTCCTGTTTTCTGGAATAGTTCTGTTTTCATTGAACACTCTGCCTCCCTAAATTAACACTTTTCTTCAAGTCCAGTTTTTATCAACAAAAAAGTATGTTCACTCATTATTTCAACAAGTGTTTAAGTACCTACCATACAAAAGGTACTTAACAAAATATCATGCTCTCTTGATTACTGTAACTTAAGTGGACGAGTGTCAGTCATTCGACCTTGTTCTTCTCCTTTAATATTATATTGGCTATTCGGAGTCTTTTGCCTCTCCAGATAAAGTTTAAAATTAGTTTGTTGATACTCACAAAATAACTCACTGAGAGTTCGATTTTGATTGTATGGAATCTATAGATCAAGTTGGAAAGACCTGATATCTTGATAATATTGAGTCTTCTTATCCATGAACATAGGATAGCTCCCCATTTAGTTACTTCTTCTTTGATTTTGTTCATTATAGTTTTGTAGTTTTCCTCATATAGGTCTTGTACACATTTTGTTACATTTATACCTAGGTATATCATTTTTGGGAGTGCTGATGTCAATAGTATTGTATTTTTAATTTCAAATTCCACTAGTTCATTGCTAGTATAAAAGCGATTTACTTTTGTATATTAACCATGTATCCTGCAAATTTGCTATAGTCACTTATTAGTTCCAGGAGTTATTTTGTCAATTCTTTCAGATTTTCTACAGTTAATTATGCCGTCTACAAACAAGACTGCTTTATTTATTTCTTTCTAATCTGTATACCTTTGATCTTCTTTTCTTGTGTTACTGTATTAGTTTGAACACTTTCCAACATACTGTTGAAAAGGAGTAGTAAAAGGAGACATCTTTGCCTTATTCCCTATCTTCATGGGAAAGCTTCTAGTTCTTCCCCATTAAGTATAATGTCAGCTATAGATTTTTTTTTAGACATTCTTTATCGAGTTGAAGAAGTTCTCCTCTAAAACTAGTTTGCTGAGAGTTTTTGTCCTGAATTGGCGTTGGCTTTTATCAAATATTTTTTCTGCATCTATTGATATGATCATGTGATTTTTCTTCTTGAGCCTATTGATGTGATGGATTGCGTTAATTTATTTTTTTAATGTTGAACCAGTTTCATACCTGGGATAAACCCCATTTGTTCATGGAGTATAATTCTTTTTATACATTGTTGGATTCAATTTGCTAATATTTTATTGAAGGTTTTTGCATCTGTGTTCATGAAAGATATTGCTCTGTAGTTTTCTTTTCTTGTAATACCTTTTTCGTTTTTTGGTATTAGGGTAATCCTGGCCTTATAGAATGAGTTAAGAAGGATTTCTTCTGCTTATTTCTTCTAGAAGACATTGTAGAGAATTGATATGTATTTTTTCAAAAGTTTGGTAGAATTTACCAGTGAACCAGTCTGGGCCTAGGGTTTTCTGTTTTGGAAGGTTATTAATTATTGATTCACTTTCATTAACAGACATAGACCTATTCAGATCTTCTATTTCTTTTTTGGCTGACTTTTGACAGATTGTGTCTTTCCAGGAATTCTTCCATATCATCTAAATTACCAAATTTGTGGGCATAGAGTTGTTCATGGTGGTTTTTTTAATTATCATTTTGATGTCCATGAGATCACTCAATCATTTTAAAAAATTGTTTATTATGATGAATGTTTTAATGACCTCAGTTATTGAAAAGACCCTGTGGTTTAGAGTAATTAAATGAAAGCCAGTCATTGGAAGGTCCAAATGATATAATGTTTCAAAAGAATATAATTTTATATTCTTGCCAGTTTATACAGTTCTCAGGGTATGGTTTCAATTAAATTTATGTAAATCTTCTATAAAGACCCCACAAAAAGAAGTATTTTGACAATACTAAAATAAATAAACAAAAATGCAACAACATGAATTTTAAAAATACATATTTTGAAGTAATATAAACATTTTCTTTAATTGTGTGAAGGTTTAGGAAATTCTTGAAGGGAATTATGTATCCATTGTATTTTATTTTTTCTCAAATTTTAGATGATATTTTAAGCACTTAGCAGATCTGAATGAATTTTACAGTGAACACCCATGTAATAAAGACCTAGATAAATATTTTGTGTTTGGTTTTCACATACACAGGTGTGTGTTTATATGTATCTCCATGTCTCTTTCCATGTGTTAATATATCTTATTTTTTATTTATTTCAAATTATATTATACACATTAAACTCTTATTTCTTAAGTGCTTTGGTATATATCATTAACTGGAATTAAATATTTATTTAGAGTTTTTTTATTTGGAGATACTTTTTACATACAATGGAAAGCCCATATCTTAAGTCTTTATTTTTTGAGTCCTGACAAATGTGTACACTTGTGCAACAGACATCAAAATACAGTTACATCAAGATATAGAATGTCATCATCCCACAAGAAAATTCCCTCATGCCTCTTCTCTGTCAAACTACCCTCTGAGGTGGCCAATGTTTTGATTTTTTCAACATAGTATAGTTTTGTCTGTTCTAAATTTCATGTAAATGGGATCATACCATATGTGCAGATTTGTGTAATACTTCTTTAACTCATAATAATGTTATTGAGATTCATCTATGTTATTGTGTGTCTCAATAGTGCATTCTCTTTTATGGCTGAGTAGCATTCTGCCTTATGAATATACCACAGTGTTTTCTTTTGTTTTTTTAATCCATTTCCTGTCAATGGAATCCTAGTTGGAGCTCTTATGAATAAAGCTTCTATGAACATTTTTATACAAGTCTTTTTTGGTTATATATTTTCATATCCCTTGGGTCAATAACTGGCAATGGATTGCTGGTTTTTAGGATAGGTATTTTTCTTTAAATGAGAAGCTAACAGAACTTTTTCTAAAGTAGATGTACAGTTTTACTTTCCCAAAAGTAATGAATGAAATTTCTAGTTACTCTACATTTTTCACAACATTTATTATTCTCTCAGCTTTTAATTTTAGCCATTCTCAAGAATGGTAAGCATTATAGTTTTAATTTGAACTTTCTTGATGACTAGAAACATTGAGCATCTTTTCATTTGTGTACTATTCATAAATTTTGTTTTGTGAAGCATCTGTTCAAGTGTTTTTGCCCATTGTTTGTAAATTTTTTCTTCTTATTATTCACTCTTTGAAGTGCTTTAAATTTCTTCAATATTCCAAGGTACACAGAATCATTTCATGGAAATACTTATATCATCATTGTAAAATTTCACACTAGTTGATGTTACTGTTAGCCTCTTTAGTGTGAGTTCATAGAAAACAATGTGAAGACAATGAAAAGACTTTACATTTGGAAGGAAGTTTTAAATGTTTAACTAAACAATAATTATAAGCTATAATGGTTAACATAAATTATATATGACTAAAATAATGCTATATTTAATACAATGTGCCTGAATATATCTATGTATGTATTTGTATATGTGTGTATATATTTATATATATGTACATATAGAATTATATACAATAATATATATTTTAATATATGTTTACTTATAGTAATATAATATGTAAGTATATATATATCTCTAAAACATTATCTTGATTTGACTGACATTTCATTATTAAAAAATTTAGGAATTCATCTATTGCAGTTAGTTTCTGAGCCACTAAAGTTAATCAGTCACACTCAATTTAAGATCTAAAGCAGTATTTCCCTGGTATATCATCTCTATAACTCACTTCTCTGAGAAGATTAATGATATGCAAACCAGAAATGGCAGAAATAACATTGAAAAGAAGGAATTAAAACTCCAGTTAGGAAAAGAAAGAGTAAAAGAACATATAACTATTGTAATGAGAAAATTTCTCTTGCTTTATCACATTATATTAGAGTTTTAACAAGTCTTAAAAATGCACTACTATTTCATTTTTGAAAAATAAGAAAGTAAAAGATATTCACTCCTATTGCGTTCTGTATTCCTGTCAGTACCATAGGCATGTGGCAAGTATTAATATAGCTTCAACAAATATCTCTCATTTTATCAATTCCATATCATCATTTGAATATTGTTGACTTTTTTATTTCTTGTATTTACCCTTTAAGTTCATTTTTAATTTGTAGATATTTAAGAGACATGTATGAGTAAATTTTAAAACTCATACTAAGCTTGTTCATATTTAAGCAATATTATATTGAAAAAAAAAATAAGGCTGCATTGCCTGCCCACAGAACTATTTCTCTCCCTTGAATGGAGAATGCACATTAACCAAGTATTGGAAATACTAAAGGAAAGAGTATGTAGGCATCTATGAGTGACTGCGCCAGATTACTAGTTTCCATTCTATCTTATGCTTAGCTTTAAGGTTACATGGATGTGATCATGAAATAATACATGAAAATGGAAGGTAAACAGAAAGTTGAACAGAAACCCCTTTTGACTCTACTCCCACTTCACCTAAAGCTTGCTGATTTATATATTTGATTCATAAAAAGTTTTTTTGAATATAATATTTCTTTTGTTTAATAAAAATTAAAAGATTCAAATGCATGGTCTTAATCACCTACTGATTTTATAATTATGATTTCAAATGGTTTAGCTGTTCCAAGCGTGAAATTTATCCCCAAAGGATGAAGACTAGCTGCACCCAAATATATTTTTTAAAAATTGAGGACAATTCTAAAAGTTTTTTTCTGGAGAGAAAATTAAGTATTTTGGAAACATAGTTGCATTTATTTATACACTCGTGAAAGCATCACTGAAAGTGAAAGTTGAAATGTGTTTTATCTGTCTACAGGTCTGAAATCTTTATTTTGCTAATGAAAAGTTTAGGTCCTAATTGCTATATGCTCAAGTTGCTAAAATCAAATATTGATAGATTTGGGAATTAAACTCTGATCTAATAAAAATTAGATAGGGGCTCTACACATTAGGGATATCTTTTCTGATACGTTTGTTTAAAACACTCTATCATCGTACTTATACACATGCAGCATACGTACTCATTGTACAAATATTCCCATCAGAAGAGTATTTCTACCATTTCTGCTAGATTTTCAGCTCCTTTTTCTTCAAAACTTGATATTCCAAATAGCTATGTGCTCTCCAAAAAAAAGCATATCCTTTAATTCTCCCTGTGTAATCTCAGCCATTGTTTAAGTCCATCATTATAATAAAAAATACTCCCTTTAAAACACAAATAGAATTGGTTTTTATGCTATAGTTCAAAACCTGTTGTTGTGTTCAGTGTCCCTCTTTTTGGAAAACTGTTCCACAAGATCTGATGATTTTTCCTTTTGATTGGTATAATAAAGTCTCTTATTCACCTCCCAAAGTCTGTATTCATTGCCCCTGAGAACATTATTTCTGTGAAATGTTCTGCTGAAAACGGATTCTAATGACCAAGTCATTTGGCAAAAACTGCATAGTATGCTTCTGTGGAAATGCACAATGCACAAGAGCATATTAAAGTCTGAGAAATACTCTAAACTTTGCTTAACCTAGAATTTTCCAACTAAATGGGCTATAGAAAAATTTGAACACCTTCTGATATTCTGGGAAACTCAATTTGGGAAACTCTGCTCTAGTGGCTTTAGAATGAATTGCTGCTGTACACATCAGCTGACTTTGGCTTCTCTTTTAACTAACAATATTAAAGATCTGGCTTAATATCATTTTATAAACAATAAGATAGTATAAATCCATTTTTGCTCTTTTTTATCAGTCTTTAATTTAGGGTATTTTTTTCCTAGAAAGACAAAGTTGATGCTATATTTTAAGAATTATGCTACAGGATTTCTGTCACATGCTGGCCACGTATGAAACCCCACTCTTTAAAATATTGGTCTCAGTAACTAGGTTGTATTGTTAAAGAAAAATATTGAAATACATCAGTTTTAAACATTTTAATTGAGGTAACAGATTCAGTAAATACATTGGTCATCATTGTACGCTTAAATACACTTTTACGTAAGTATACCTTCACAGTGCCACCACTCAGATTATGATACAAAATATTTCCCACAAAGCAAAGGCTCCTCTTACCACTTCTAATTAATACCATCTTCTGAAGGTAGCCACTATTCTGGATTTTGCGACCTAAATTTAGCTTTGCTTTTGAATGTCATATAAATGGAATTCTACTGAAGGTGCTTTCATGTATGGCTCTTTTTTTGCTAAGCGCTATGTCTGTGATATTCATCCACATTGTTGAATGTAGCAGAAGTGTATTGTTTTTAGTACTCTATAGTGCCTATTACACAAAATTCACAGTTTGTTATGCATTCTACTGTTGATAGATATTTGAGTTTTTTCCAGTTTGGGTATATCATGACATTCTTGTGTTATGCTTTTTGTTGAATGTATGCACTCATTTCTCTTGAAGAGTAATTTTAAGATCATAGGGTGAGCACATAGCTCTCATAGATAATGCCAAAGTTTTTTCCAAAGTGTTTGTGCCTACTTACTTGTTTTGTAAAATATTTCAGAATAGCTTTTAGGAATTACTTTAATTCTATATTTTTCTTTTGTCTACCTAGCTGGAAAAAATGAGAGATGAGCAGATGTTTTATTATTGCTGTTGCTGACTAATCTTGAGCAAAACCATTACAGGATAATTAAATGAGTGAATATTCATCTTTCAAGAGAAAAATTACTAAAATTGAGGCTTCAAAATTTCTTACTAAGTCCCGTTTTGAAAGTTTATTACAATGTGAATTATTATGCAATATCTGACTCAGAATAAAAGTCATTCTTCAATTATGAATTTACCCTAATGATAAACAAATCACTTTACAGTTGAAATTTTTCTTAAAGATATTTCCCTCTTTTGACATATGAGGAAACTTGGCAATTATCAGTGTAAACTTCTTACAGCTTTTGTACATAATATAAACACTGAAGTTCCTAATATTATCTATTCAATTATTTGATGTCAAATAGTCTCTCATTTGAAGCAGGTTCCATTACTCCTCAATCCCTACTAGGATGGACTTCAACTTTTTTATTTTTGCGATGTTTACTGATAATTAGTAAAAACAAAATTTCTCTATTAAAAACTTTATTCCTCTGAAAGAGTACTTGCCGCAGGAAAGCTTAACACTGTATATGAAAGAAGTTTGGGATTTCTCAACACACAATTGACCTGTTACCTAGGTGTCCTTAGGCTAGTCCAAATTTTTCAGAAGTGAAAAATTTGCTAAGAATCTGAGAATAATAAAGCAATTACAAAATCAACAAAGCAAAATAAACAAACAAAATAAAATCAGCGATGCTATGCTTTGGTGGTTTTAATTTGTATTAATCGGAACACCAAAATCTGATGTTATTGTCATGGTTTCCCACCTGCACTTCTAGTTCATTCTAATGTTGAGCGCCACTTGATACTCATTTGTGAATGTCTTGTTTTTCTCCTAATCTTATTACTATTAATTATGGAAACTTGCTGAACCTAGCAGTTTATTGAAATTGCCTAAGCTTATAAAATGTAATCCCCTACACCACTGGAAGATACAAGCTCAGTATCTTTTGAATTATGTGCCAACTGGTAGAATTACTGAGTTTCTAAGTGAAGCTAATGTACCTTATTTCTTTTTCACTTATCAAACAGGAAAATGATTGTAGCAATCAGTTCAGGCTGCTATAATAAAAATACCATAGACTAGATGGCTTACATGACATTTATTTATCACAATTCTTAAGGCTGAGAAGTCAAACATCAAGGTGCCAGCAGATCTGGTGTCTGGTGAGAGCGTTCTTACGTGTTCATAGATAGCAGTCTTCTCACTATATGATTGCATGGCCAAGAGAAAGATCGAGGGGACAATGTCTCTCCTGTTTCTTCTTATAAGGGTGCTAATTCTATCTATGAGGGCTCTATCCTCATGACCTAATTACCTTTCAAAGGCTGCATCTCCAAATACCATCATATTGGGGATTAGGCATCACCATATAAATTTTTTTTGGGGGGGACACAAACATTCAGTCCATAGCAATAATCTCAAAATTACTTACTTCCATTGTTGTGTTATTACTGTTATCAGGATTGTAAGCCAGGTGACATGATTTCTGGCAGCTACAAAATGATCCTCTCTTGGGAATTTTACTTGTTACCAGTTATAATGATAACAAATCCTACTGACTCTCAATAGAAAACTTATGTTTAGTATCCTTATGGTGAAACATTGCACAAACCTGCAGAAAAAGATTTTGTATTTCTGTCAAATTTCTTTCTTTTTAACAATTTAAGAATATGTCAAGAAAGCAATTATAGGTATAGACTGACTCTAAGGGCCTCTAAAGCAGTGGTTATCAATCTTGGTTGCATATTAGAATCTTCTGGGAGCATATAAACTTGCAAATGTCTGTTCCATTCTCTTAGAAAATTAAATCAGCTATTTTGAGATTGGGCCCTAGATATGGATATTTATAAAGGTTTCTGGATGATGCTAAAGTGCAGTAAGGGTAAGAAACTATTGTACTAATGGTTAGAATTCTGTATCAAAGACTTGAATATAAAAAAAAAGTAAGAATAGTAATTTATGTTTTTCTATATGTATTACAGAATTCTATATCCTCTCTCCATATATTCTTATTATACAAGAATTCTATATTCTCGTTCCATGTGTTATTATATAGAAGAATTCTATATTCTTTCTCCATATATCATATATATGGAGAAAGAATATAGAAGAATTCTTTAATAGATATAGAATTTTTAATATGTCCAAGTTAAAAATATATACATATATTAATATAAATATATTTATAAAAATGCATATTATATATATATATATTTTGAATATATATAATAAAGAAAAATGTTGCCATATAAAAGAAAATCCACTCTGGTGAAAACTTTGTACTGCGTGCAAGGATTTTTTTTACTGTTGAAATTTTGGAAGACAAAAGAAAATAATAATGTAACAACATTAAGTATATAGAATGTTAAGATGTGATGTATGGGGTGGGTGGTTGACTATACTATGTACATGATATTAGCCAAGAAAAATCAAATCTATAATCTGTCAAGCTACAAACAAGCCCTGGGAGAATGAATGGCAAACAAATAGTAAAGAACAGAACTTCCAGAGGGAATGTTTGAATCATTCCGTTAATTAGCATCCCCTTAATTGCAGAATTAACTGGGGAAAAATGCTTGGAAACTTTTAATGGCAATTTATAGTAAAAGAATTCCCAGAGGAAGCCTATACCTTTGTTCAAGCCAGGTTGGTTCTGTTCATAATTAGGAAAATATATTTGATTTAAGCCACAACTTATAGTAGTTGAAGATTATGAAGCAAGATGCCTATCTAAGGCTTAGATATTTAAAACCTTCCAATATTAATATACTTTTATTTAAGTACGTATTAGTGCAGAGATTTAAGCAGTATATGGTATTCATACATTCATGGAGATAATTTATTAAGCAAAAAACTTGAGGTAACTGCAGGATGCAATAGAAGTACATAGCGTGGTTATTCAACTTGGTTTTACGGGGTGGGATAAGTGAAGAAACAACTTAGCTGAAACTTGAAAGACAAAAATGGTCACTTTTTTAGTAAAAAGAGGGGGTAAAAGGGTTCTAAGCAGGACGAAAGACGTATATATTCAAAAGCTCTGAGAATGTTCAGTATTTTCAAGGATTAAATGTATTCAACATATAGGGAAATAAAGGCAGTGATTCAGTTTAAAGAGATGAGGAGCAGAGAGGTAATGGAGGGAATAAACTATAGTAAAACTTTTGAATCGTATTCTAGGATCGACAAAGAGCCAGTGGAAAGAGTAAGAATAGGGAATAATATTAAGTTAGTAATTTTATATACCTTAAAGTTTAGTAAAATATTTTGCTAATTTTTAATGGAACATAATTTTGGAAAGAAGCTAATTTTTCCCATACTTCAGTTAATCATACTTTGGAAAGACAATCCATTCTGCGTAATAATCTGGAGCCCAGATTGCTCTGTTGTCTAGGTAGGAGATTAATGTGCTTGGAAGTTAGCAGTAATACTACAAACCCACTTCCTTAAGCTGGTGTGTCAGAAAGTGTGGTGTCAGAATCAACTCCACCATCAACATCCCTCGGGAACTTGTCAGAAATGTGATTTCTCAGATCCCATCCAGATCCACTAAATCAGCCTTCCTGGTAATTCTGACTCACATGAAATTTGAAAACTACAACCTTAAGGGAAAAGCATAAATCAAAATGTTTCAGTGTTCTTTGCTTGAAGATTTTCACATAAGAAAAGAGTTCCCTTTTTCCCCCTAAGTTGAATCAAAATTTCTAATAACTATCTAAGAATTTAAATCATAATTCTTCCTTCTCTAATGTAAGATAGTTGACTTACAGTACGTTATATCTTTTGGATATGGTTAAAATCAGCTAGTTTACCAGATCTTTACTCTTTTTGCTTTTTTTCTTGAGGAAGATTGGCCCTGAGCTAACATCCATGCTCATCTTCCTCTACTTTATATGTGGGACGCCTGCCACAGCATGGCTTGCCAAGTGGTGTACAGTTCTTCACCTGGGATCGAAACTGGAAATCCTGGGCCAATGAAGTGGACGTACGAACTTAACCACTGCGCCACCGGACAGGCCCCCGTTTACTCTTTTTTGAATTGAATACTCTCAAATATGCCTGTTAAACACTCATTCAGCTTATAGTAAGTTACTTTGAGTAACTTGCAGCCACCTGTAAGTGGATGAAACTCCTCATTGCAACTTTGAAAACATGCTATCTTGAACTAAAATCTGCCTCCTGTAGCTTTCAGTTACTGGCGCGAATTCGGCTGTGCAGATTTGTCATAAAATATCTAATATCCTTTCCACAGTGTAGCCCTTGGAATATTTGAACATGGCTGTCATAGCCCCTAAAATGCTCTATTCCTCAAGCTAAAAATCTCCTGTTCTATCGACCATTATTCATATGAATAGGCTTCAAGTCTCTCTGCTATCTTACTTACTCTCCTGAATGTAGGCCATTTTATCCCTTCCCTGTGAAGTGTGGTGGCTGGAATTCTCCCAACTAGACTCAAACTTCCTTCTAGATGTGACTTTTGTGTCAAAGTACTTGTTATTAATAATGAATTAATTGCTTTTCTTTTTTTTCTCATCTTATTAAAGATGGCTCACATTAGGTACTGTAGAATCTAGAATCCAATTTTGTGTTTTTCTTTTTCTATTTTGTTTTTGTTTTTTTGAGGGGAGATGCTGCTTCTTCTACCACGTTGTTCAGTCAGGCTATTTTATTGTGAATTTGGTGGTCTCTGTGTATTGAGAGTTAAACCAATATCTTACCTTTATTTTTCTTAAAGATCAAAAGCCCCTGTTTTATTCATTTTTTCCACTTAGATCCATGTTATTCTCAAATCAATATAGCATTTTGTATATAGCCATCTAAGACAATGACCACAATTTAGAAAATGTTGATATAGCTGTTGATACTGAAAACGTAAATGATTATTCAGATAGATACAAGATCACTTAGCTGTTCTGGAATCAACCTATGTTATTCAGCATTTCATAGTCATAGCATAAGTATATTCAATACTTTAGCGAAGTGAAGCTCTACTCTATCTATTCTTGTGATCACCTTCAAAAGGGAAAGTAAAAAAAATAGTATACGATGACTTACTGAATCAGCTCATTCTGCTTTCTATACATTCTCAGAGTCTAGGTTTCCAAAGTTTGTCCTTCAGTGATTTCTTTAAAAAATTTGTTTGAAATTAAAATTAAACACTGCTTTCTGTGATTTGAGGAATCTCTGTTTTTTGAGTGGAAAGGGGGTGGAGAGGATGGAATTCATTTAGACCATGAAATTTGAGCTTGATTGAAACAGCTGTATTTAGTTTTATAATCCCTTTAGTCTTCCTGAGCTTTTACCTTTTGGGTAAAATATTGTTATATCTTTCTAGAATTTCATTATCTTGCTTGAATGCAAACAGAGAAAAGCAAATTGAAAGTTTTTTCTTTCTGCATGGTAATCATAACAAAACAACAGACTGCTATTTGCTTAATTTTCCCCAAATACAAGTAAAATTATAAATCGATAAACAGCTAAGCAAGTTTTCGTTCAACTTAACTTTCATTAATTGGAGGAATCTTTAATAAGCAACTCTAAGAAATTATCATTGCAGTGTTTCATTTGGGCAGAATTTGAATTGCTTTTTTACATTCTCTTATTCAAAGAAAATAAAAGTTTGGTTTATTTCCTCTGAGCAGAGATAAGGTAGTCATGATGGTGAAGAGCATAGGAAATCTGGAGAGGGTTCTGAAATCTCTGAATTGCTGCATTTTATACACTGCATTTCTTCATAGATTTCCTCAGATTTTTTTGTTTTTTTGAGGAAGATCAGCCCTGAGCTAACATCTGCCACCAATCCTCCTCTTTTTGCTGAGGAAGACTGGCCCTGAGCTAACATCTGTGCCCATCTGCCTCTGCTTTAATGTGGGACGCCCACCACAGCATGGCGTGCTAAGTGGTGCCATGTCCCCACCCAGGATTCGAACAGGTGAACCCCGGGCCGCCAAAGCGGAACGCGCACACTTAACTGCTGCACCACCAGGCCGGCCTGATTTCCTCAGATTTGCTGTAAATTAACTCTGTATGGATACAAACTCTGTACGGATACAAACAAGAAGAAACTTTCTATCAGAAACAAGTTATCACTTTAAAATAGCCAAAGAATTGTCGACTTCATAGTTCACAGGACAATGTGTAATGCTAAAGTATAATTTACACATTTGGATTTATCCAAATATTCAGGTATGCTTTGTTCTAAATTCTTCAATTATAGAACATTGGTGAAATATTAAGTTCATCTTTCAAAATCTGAACTTATGTTATTATTTTCCTGAATGGAAGTGTTTGTCGAGTATATAAGAAAGAAGTTTTGAACTCTTTGAAAAAAGATAAAAATCTATAGCTTTCAGATGGATAAACATTTTGAAAGACACAGGGAAATCAACAAAAGGGGGAAAATAAACCCCCCTGGCAAAATACATTTGGAATAAACCATAAAGATTGCTGCAAATTCAGCATTAAAAAGTAATAAAAAAGGAATTACATTTTAGATAGTGTCAATTTTCAAAAGCATCCCACAGAGATATAAGCAGTAAGGCTTTAAAAAAAAATAATAATAGCATGCCACATTTTCATTATGCCGGAACTGAAAGTTTTATAAATACCCTGTATATTGTTAATGTTGCCCGCGGAATACGAGGTCAGGACATAACTGAATAAACAACATCCATTATCAAAATGGAGGGTTGAGAAAGAATAGCAAAAATAAAGGCAGGGGGTTAAAAAGAGGGAGGGGGAAGGAGAGAGAGAATGTAAAAGTAAAGGCAATAATATGCGAGGTAGAAACAATGTAAAGGAAAGAAAACTTGAGTATATTTCCCCTTATCTATGTTACAGAAGTTTTGGGTTTATCCTGGTGCCTTTGCCTTGTGATACTAGATACCTCAAGCATGTATTTTGATAATGAGTGAGTAAAGAACAATTAAATTTATTAAATATTAAGTGAAAGAGGGAAAAGAATATTAAATATTGCATCTAGTGCCTACATTGACAATGCCCTGAGGCTAATAGATTCAATTTCAGAGACCACCTACTTTACATGCTGTAAATTTTTTAAAAACACTGATTGCTTTTACATTTGGTTCTTTTTACCTTGCTTCAGGATCCCCTGCTTAATGTAATTATGACTGCGACGTAAATTAAATCGTGAAATTTTGTAGAAGAAAATCACATAGCATATGAGTTGGATGTCTCAGAGGTATCACATGCAAAGCCCTGTATGTTAGCGTCCAGGTGACCAAATCCTTGGAGGTAGAGTAAGCCATCACCAAGTGCCAGAACTATTCAATGGCAGGGCCACCGTGATCAGGCGGGAATTCTGGATGCCCCTCTCCATACTACACAAGTACTATTGTCTTTCTTTTCCAAACCCATCCCTGATAATATTTCCTATTAATGAACCTGATGCTTTGTTGTCTCGCTAATGATTATATATGGATCCACTGGATATGTACTGGATGCTGGAGAGATATATATACATATACGTATATATATAAAATATATTATACTGGCTAATATAATTGTAAGAAACTATTGTAGCTAAACATAAAAGAAATAGTATGTTTGATTTTTGCTCAAAATTGTTAAAATCTATATCTTTTTTCAAATTTCCTTATACTGCAGCTGAAAATAATCTTGTTATTAATAGTAGTATTTATTTTAAATAATATTAAGAATTTTTTTATATTTATTGCATACTTGAATTTTCTTTGCTTGTTTCATTATAGGTATTTTTACTTTGAGGAAATAGGAATAATTGATATATTAAAGACATTTACACCTTGACCCTACTTATTAAAGAAATTTCCCCATTCTATTAAATAACTTCAAAGGTTTTTAGTGAATAATATTTTCAGTAATGAAAATTTGAAATATTTTTTGGTCGCACTAAATTCCTTTATGTTTTTAAAGTATTTTGTCCTATTTATATATGAATGATTCCCAATATTTTAGTAATTATGAAACTATTAGTTATTAAGAGTTTTTTTTGTATGCTGGCACTGTGCTAAAGACAAAACATTATTCTAGAATATTTATCCTTGAATTAATATGATTTCATGGTTTACATTTACATTTAAAGGTGGAGATATACATTCCAAAAAGTTTGGAATGCATTTTGTTGTCTTTTTATGTTGACTTTTGGGTCAAGAATCTTTATTTCTTTTTTCCAAGTTATTAAGTAGCTTTTCAAATATTATTCATAAGGGATTCATATTTTCCAAACTCTTTAAATAGTACTTAGTCATAAATTAAACTGCCAGGTAAATATGAATCCAGGACATGATATTCTAAATATTTAACAGCAAGCATAGGAACTGGCCCAGCAGCGTAGTGGTTAAGTTCAGCACATTCCACCTTGGCAGCCCAGGATTCATGGTTTGGATCCCAGGCGTGGGCCTACACCACTCATCAAGCCATGCACAAAATAGAGGAAGGTTGGCACAGATGTTAGCTCACCGCCAACCTTCCTCATCAAAGAAACCCCCAAAAAACAATAAGCATAGTATAGGCATTGACCAATCAGGACTGTCATATGTATTTATCAGCTAACAATCGGCCCTGCAAAACTCTGTGTCTATAATTTATACCATTGATGTATCTGTTCACTCTGGCATGAATGCACCGTTTTATTTATTTCAGCTTTATGGTATACTTTAATAGCTAAGTGGGCATACGTCTCTCTTATTATAATTCATTTTCAGAATTCTTTCTCCCTTTTGACACTTTCTTTTATGTACATTTTAGAATAATTTGATTAAATTACAGAATGATTTATTGATGTATTATATTAAATTATTAATTAACTTGCTCTTATAAATTTTAGTTAACTTGTTCTTACATCAAATATTAATTGTCAGTCATGTCAGTCACTTTTACTTTAAGAATTATCATCTTATATCATCTTATACTAATGAATTTACCTTTTTCCATGACAAAATGTCACTCAATTAACTTTTGCTATATATCTCTTAGGAATGTTTCATAGTTCTCCTGATATTGGTGCTGTACATTTTAAGTTGATTTCTAAGAGTTTTATGTGTTCTGCTGTTGTACATTTGTCTGTTTTGATAATATTTTAAATTATTCCTTGCAAGTGTAGGAAGATCATCTAGATTTTTGTAATTCATTTTATTTTTGAATTCTTCTATTGGCTCTCCTATACTTTTAGTTGATGATCTTGTGTTTTCCAGGGAGAAAATCTCTTCTAAAAAGATAAGATTTTTCTGCATTAACTCATTTATTCTTTTCAATAAAGCTCTGTCAGTTCACTCAAGCTATTTGAATGAAAGCACATGTTTATATGACACCAAACTCTGTGCTCTTAAAGGGAGGCAATATCTTATATCCTAAAGCTGAACTGGCTCAGTTTTTAACATACTTTGAATAAAGTGATGTACATAACATTCATCCCTGAGAGAATTAGAACATGTCATGGGAATGATTGTTTATTGCTTTTTATGAATTCAACATTTTGAAGACTTTCATTACACTTGCTTAGCCTTTAAATACAAGACAATCATCAAGTAAATGTTAGTAGTCATATGTTCTCTGCATGTTTCCAATAGAACTACGTTAGATCAATATTGGAAAAGATCATACCCACCAATCTTATTCAAAGTTTCAAAAGGGATAGAATATTATATTATCTCCGACATGAATATCCTTGTTGTAAGCTCTTCCAAACAAATGTCTCACAAAACACTTGCCATCGGGTAAACACTAAGCTCTGAGAGAAGCTTTTACTATCACCCATTTAGCAAGCTTGTAAAAACCCCACTATGAGGTACTGTCAAAATTACCATTTAACTTTGTATTTCAGATTGATTCACTTTGTAGTATGTACTGATGCATTTCTTCAGTGGTTTCTTTCTGAGTGAGTTTGGATGGCACATGAAGTGAAACAGGTGAGAGTATATTTCACCTTGTCTCAAAAAAGAAAGAAAAGAAAAAGTGTTTTATGAGTCCTGGGTTTGGGTAAAGTGCGGATTAAATTTAATATGATCATGACATCAAAAGATGTAGATTTATATATTTGATATGCTGTGACCTGTCAGTTCCCATAATCAATGTGTTGATGTTGAGGAGTTGCAAGTTTAACTGATTCCAGGAGCTGATTAAGTGACATAAATGAATGAATTGGGCCTGATGGGTTCTGTAAGAAACTAATTACTTAGAGCAAAAGAGAGAGCCTTAAATACCTTCCTTATTACAGAATTTTAAAAATAAAGAACTTAATTGTTTATCCTAAAATTGGACAAAGAATAAATCAAATGCAATCAGGAATTAGGAATTTGTAAGATAAAAGCAGAAATTAATATGCTAGACAAGAAAAATTAGTGGAACAGGTAAATATATCCAAAAGTTGTTTCTTTAACTTACTAATAAAATATATAATCCTTTTTTAAGCTTAACCAATAAAATGTGTGAACAATCATAGGAAATAACAGGAGGGACAAAAAAAATCATAAGCAATTCTTAAAGCAATTCAATTGCAGCATTTTGAAAATTTAGATAAAATGTATGATTTCCTAGAAAAAAGCCAATTTTCCAAATCAACTCAAATGAAAGTAGAACACTTATTCTCCAACCACTAAAAAAGAGATTTCAAAGGAGATTAGAGATCAACAGTGATGAAGGCATCAGAACCAGATGGCTCCACAAGTGAGCCATCCATCTAACTTAATCTAACTTAGAAACTCCATAATGCCAATGGTATTAAAATAATTCCATTTTTCATCTTGGTGTGCAGTGCCTCAATTTTTAAATGTTGGAATCAATTCAAATTTTATAAAATATAAAAATATATTTTGGGGCTCAAAATGATTTTGCAGAATATGTTGGTCACATGTTTGAAATATCAGGTCATTAGGACTGAGGCTGCTGATGGGGAATTGAACTCTATTTAGAAGTCTTTGAAGTGTATATTCTTGTAAATTTGTCTGCCTAAGAAAATGTGTGTGTGTGTGTGTGTGTGTAGAGAGAGAGAGAAATAGAGAGAGAAGAGAGAAAGACTTTAGTAATTTTCTTCCTGGCTCTATTTTCATATGATATACATTTTTTCATTTACGGCATCTGTGGAAAACAAGATTCCCATGTAAATGAGCCCTTGTTTACCAAATTATTATATTAACTCTATGGTGTTGTTAAATAATAAATGGAATATTTTCTGCAGTGGCCTCCTTAGAAATAAAGAAGTGTCCAACAACTTGTCTATCACCTGACTCCCCTGAGTAAAGCATGAGCATTTTTTCCCACCTATGTGTATTTTGCCTTGAGATGGCAAAGACAAAAGATGAGCTACATTTCATTCCTCGTATATTGTTTGATTTATCTGGGTTCTGTTCATGACGGAGAGAATCCCTTTACAAATTGGCCTTTGACTAACCAAGTGCCAAGCCAGACATAAATGAGAATTAAATCATTCTGACTGGATCAGCCTCTGATCTGCTTCATTAGCAGAGGGCCCTCCCTCAGTCGCCTTTTGAACTCCTAGTTTCACTGTGATCCATTATACTGTGTCAGTTGTGATCTGCTCTAATGTAGACTTCCCTTAAGAGCATTTTGGCTCCACTGACCCAGGAAAACTCGGATTTTGTATGAACTTCAACATTGCTAGTCCTTGAGATGCTGGCGTTAGATGAGGAGTGATTAAATATTCATCTTTAAAAAATTAGCTGCCTCCTAAAGTGAAGATTATTTAGAGGGAAGGGATAAAAATTTGCTCTAAAATTAACTTTCCAGTTTAATCAACCCAATGTTATATTTCAATCTTGGGATTTCAATTCTTATTTTGAAAAAACATAAATCCCATGGACATAATTTGCACAGAATAATTTTGTCTAAAACAATAAGGCTTATTTATGCTTAGTTCACAGGAATGTTTTCAAATTTTGGCAATTTAAATGCGCTAGAGTCTCTTTAGTCAAACTATTTAGGATTTGTCAGTTAAACAAATTGTGCTTTAGAAGCTCCTTTATTTAATTCACTGGATGAAGTTTGTCAAATTCATCAAAAACTTCAGTAACAGACAGGACACATGAGCAAATTTGGAAGCATGGGGGGATTTTGTTCAGTTTCAATTTCAAATTATTGATACTCACATTAAACTAAAAGTAATAATTTAGAGACAAGGTAATGAAATGACCCTTATCACACAAGAAAATAGTAAAAGGTTGAAAAACGGATTGTTTTGTAATTAATGTTAGGGAAAATAACAATCTATGATACATTTGTGAAGAGTATACTTTGTAACGCTTTACAAAAATGTCTAGAATGAAAGTCTCCTGTAGAATTTTCCTATTTGGGCCTTACTGCTTAGTACCTATAGAGTAATGGACAACAGATTCTCCCCTGCCCCCATCTCTCTTTTAATTTGTCATTACTGCTTTGTGCATGGAGGGAAAATGCCTCCTTAAAACCCTCTAGCAATCAGCTTATGCCCTGCAGCATGGGATTTAATTATTCATGTCACCATTAGGACACACGTTAAATATATTAAGTCAGAATAAATCCTTACACAATTTGCCATAGAAAGACAAATACTATAAAAAAATCTGAGTAAAATTATCCCTAAAGGAGATTGAAGTAAAACATGTTTGAAGAGACATGGGGAACGCAACACACATAAGTAATCTCAATACTATGCTGTTTTTAAGAGATGTTGCTCAGTGAGTGATAAATAAGATGGAATATTTAAACATTCGTGTGCAACAGCACAAAAATATTCTAGGGAGAATGTTATAGTTTTCCTGATAGCAATTTGTATCATTTTACTTTTGGCAACAGCTATGATACCTTCAGGAATGTGCACATTGCCTTCTCCATCAAGTAATATCATCTTTGGTCTGCTATCATCCCTTAATTATTATTTTCCTGAAGTGTATATATACTCTTATCTCTTCAGCCAGTCTAACGTGTCCCTAAAACTGGTAACAGTTTCCTGCTGTTCATATCACACACTAGCATTACATCTAATTCAAGGTATACTTTATTGTCTTAAAAGTTCTTTCTGATTTGATTGTATTGGATGTTCTTATTAGGCACTTTTTTTCTTCGGTGCTTTCATTTTCCTTAAATTAATTGAACTTTTTAAAATACTGCTCTCATTCTCATTTATATAAATTTTCTCTTTGGAAATTAGAGTGCATTGAAGTTGTGCTCCTATCCTGAAGAATGCATGATAATTCACCAAGGAAATGATAATTGTCATCATATCTAAATGTTTACACCTGAAAGTTTAGGGACAAATAAACATGAATCTATCCTTATTATATTTGTATTAATTTTTAAAAACTTTTAAACACATGTAATAGTACAAAAATACACAATAGAAACTCGTGCTGTTAACCATTTAAAGAGATGCTAACATTTTTCCTGCTGGTTTCATATTTCTTTCTGTAAAAATACAGGGGAAAAGCAGTTATACCAAAGACCAAAGAGTGCATTGTTCCTTCCCTCTGCTTGTCATCTCCGGAAGTCATTGTCTCTATAACGTAATGCAACTCTCTCTCTTACAACACAAACTTATATACCAAAAATGAGACATACTGAGTTCCCTTAGTCATGAAATTCATCTTGGGATAGTATTCATTGCATTAATTCAGTGATAATCTCAACTTGATTTGCTCTAACCTGAAAGCTAAATTAGAAAGTTAACAACCACCTACATACCTTATGTAAAACCATAAGAAAAAGTAGATTAATATGAAAGAAAATTGGTTAATATTTACAGTAGGCACAGAATAGAGGAAGGCAGACAACTCAGGTAATTTCTATAGTCTGTAATTCTCAACTGATCACAATATCATAGTTGGTGTTTATAACATTCTTCCTCAGTTAACGATTTCATGTTTCCTGGATCCCTAGACAATACCACAGACGTCTGAGCTCTTTTCTTGTTATTTTCCCCAGTACATGGGCCCAAATTTCTTTCCTGAAAGTCCAAGTCTTTAGTGATTCTTTTCCTATATTTGCTATAACCTCCCATCAATATTTATCAATGCATGTGAAAATGTTATGATTTAGTCCAAAGGATCTTTTGAGTTCTAGACAGATGCCTGTAACCTTGTTCCCTTGATAATCATGATCAGTCTCCCTATTTTCTTCTTGTTTCAGTTGCATAAAGATATATAGTGTCAAGTGGGAATTTAAACACCCAATTTAATGGAAGAATTTTTTATGCCTTAGTGGGAGCATTCCTCTCTTAAATACTAAAGTAACAGAATTCAAAGTTGGAGGAAAAGTATGCAAAAATTTGAGAAGTTATTAAGTGTAATAGTGTGAAATACTTCTCCCACTTCTATCTCTTTGTTCCCTGGGAAGTAGGTATTCTGGGATATAGGAGAACAGCATCATATATTGGTTACCAATTTATAATATCTATCTCATCTAGTACCATTAATTCACAAGCAGTGATTTCCTCCTAGCTGGCAACATAACTAACTACTCTATAAAATAAACCATTAAACTTATCTGTAAAGCCAGCTGCTTCTGAGTTTTGGGATTCATGGTAAGATCTGTAAGTTTCATAGTCATGTTGATCACTTCTCTTACATGAAAATGCATTATTTGTTCCAGAAGCAATATTGTGTAGAGTATATAGCAGAAAATGAGGCATTTGATGACTCTAAAGAGGGTGACAACTTCAGAAATATTGCTGACAGGAAAGGTCAATCTGTATCCAGATTACTGTCTATTCCAGTTTGAAAAATATCTACCAATACCGTGAATAGAATGTGACCAATGTAATTAACTTGCCCCAGGTAATTAGCTGGTCCCTCTAGGTATAAGTGTCATATCTGCGATTTAGAGCTGATTTCTGCTGTTGGCATAAACAGAATACTTTTCAAGGGTGCTGGTGATCAACTCACCAGTGCCTTTATAAAGATTTTACACTCTGGTCTTTCAGGGGACATCATTAAAGAGCCTGAGTATGTAGTTTAAGATAGCTCTGTTCTAACTTTACTATCGCTTTGAGTTTCTATTTCATCTTTGAGCTATATAAAGAAGTTTAGGACTCTCAGCATTATTTAATATAGGGTACTGATATCAAGCAAAATAATCAACTGTCATATTCTGAAACTAGCCCAATAAATCCAGAGTATTCATAATTACTCTCATACTGATACATATGGCCCAATCTAGTTATTTTTTTCCTATCTAGTCCACTACTCTTAGAACTCATCTCCACACGTCTTATCCAGGTTTCGGCTGGTACAAATTATCAATATCTTGCAATTATTTTAGTGTGTTAGTTATTTCCTCCTCAGTCAGATTTTGTTCTAGGGCATGCTAAATCTGACACTCAGGGATAGGAAGGGAGCAGAAAAATATCGGCATGTCGTTGTAAGGTAACTGTTTCAAATAAGCTTATTAGAACGTCTTTAAGCATAGCAGTAGTTTGATTAGACATATAGATAGAGTTGATTTTGTTGGCAATGGAGGTTTTGTAGGGAATATTTGAAAGTATCCATTTGGGCCCATTCTAATTTTTGGAGACCTACTTCTTCCCAATTGGTACATTAACTCATATAAGAGACATGGAGGAGTTATAAATTCAGCTTATGCTGTAATTATATGTATAAGCTATCTGTAAGATTAGATTCTGCAACTAATTTTTTGCTATGTCTGTCCTGTGTCTACAAAATATATTATGTTAAGGCAGTTATATAACCTCTTTGGTCTTGTCTGAGTGCATGAAGCCTTAGTATATAATTTCCACTATTTATTCCAGGGTAGCCAGAAGCAGCCAGTGCTCCAACCCTATCTTTGTATTCCTCTTTCCCATCAAAGTATCGTATCCCCGCAGCCACTTCATCCACTGAAAAGTTGCCTTCAGCTGGCACCTTGTTCCACATGGTTTCAGATGATAATTTAAGTAAGCGTTTGCCACTGAATGCTTGTTGGTTTGTCTCACAGTTGAGGAACCCAGAGTTTAAAGATCTCACATGTTTTGTAATGCGCTGCAGCAAACCTATTGAAGCTTTGCCTAAAGATAATGAGCACTATCTTTTTTATATTGGAAAGCAAACAATCCTGCCCTCTACTCTGGTTGGAAATAGTATCTCTACCTTCTAAATCTGTGCATTATACAAACATCCTGGACAAGATAGTTTAGAATAAGAAGGCAGTTGGTGCCTTGTCCACAAGATGTGCAGAAACGTCAGTAATCCGTGGAGAGCTGTGTCCCGACCACAGGCTTCGAGGTTTCAGCTACAGCAGCTGGTTCCTGGACTTAATAATCCAGTTGTGGCTTCAGACATTTACTCCTCCAGACCTCCTAATTATTTTGTAGGCACTTAATACCTATATTCAATGTTTGTGCTACACATACCAAGAATAGTTTCTGTTTTTTGCCTGCTACAATATATGTCTTAAGTTGGTTTCCTGGAAACAGAAGCTGAGATAGAGATTTGGGTGTAGATGTTTTACTGGGAAATTCTCTTGGGGAAATCACTTTTAAGTAATGAAGTATTTGGCAGAGGAAAAAATTAAACTACAATGAAGTTGCAACAGAGACTCCAGCCAATTCCACAGTGAGCTCAGGAACTAGGATGGTCTTTCAAAGATGATCCAATTTGACATAAGGGTGACAGCCTTTGTAATCCTATTATTAACCAGTCTGTACATGTGGCTGTACCTAAGGACGGTGTGCAGCGTATACATGGGTGTCTCTTCATTGCCCTAGTGAGATATGAGCAGGAAGAGGAACCAGCATGAACATAAGGGTATGCTTTCTGCTATGTCATTACTAGTAAATCATTTGCCTATGATACACGAAACTGGTGTCTTCTGTCAGTATCCATGAAACTGCGGTGGACTAACTTGCTAGTCTGCAAGTTAGCTTGCAAGTTGTGTAAATTCTCAGATCCTTCATAGTTCTTGACATCAGGAAGCTACTGGTGTTGCCACTATGGCCGACTCTCATATCCATAAAGCTGATGATCAGACACTGGAACATGGCATCTGTTTGTTGCACTATCTCAGATCCTTATGGACATGACAACTGGAAACTGGAATGTTAAGTGTGGCCACCTTAACTGTGTCTAACACTCAATGTCACCATGTTGCCTTCTGGCAACAATAGCATCAGGAAGATGGCCTCTGACTCAACAATTGTGTTCCGTATCTCATGCAAGTGCATCTAATTGGGAAAACCCAACCGACATTCAAACCCTCATAGGAAAGGAAGTTTTGGAAATATAAATTTTACATTTTTTGTCTATCCAAGCAACAGTGTGGACAGGAGGTTGAAAGATTAGGGGATTGTGAGATACAATCTGTGGGATACATCCTAAGTTGTGTGCTTCTGGAAAGTTTTTCTTTTGCTTCAACCTGGCACTGTAGCAATATATCCAGCCAGGACCAAATTTTATGTTACTATCTTGCCCTGGGTTTTCCTATAGCACAGATATTGCATATTTAAAGCTTACCTTGGTGGCTTTGTGGAAATTATTCTGTGTTTTCAGAGATTTTCCCAATCCTTCAAAAATGATTCAGAAACAGTTGCCTTTTCTTCTTGCTCCAGTGGATATATATTTTTATTGTCTTCCTAGTTCAGACTTTCATTAAGGATATAGCCCACTGAAAGTGCAGACTTTTTGCAATCATCAAGATATAAACCAATTTTTGGAAGCTCAAGGCTTCATCTCCTGCTTCCTGTGGGTAATATATCTCAAGCCCCAGAATTGCTGGTCCGGCAGCTTATGGAATGTGTGGTACTCGTTTTGACTCTTGCAATTTGATTTTCACTTTCTTATTTGTTTCTATTACCTTTGGTTTCTAGTCTCTTTTGTTTCTTTCTTTCTTGAAAACTCAGTTATGCATTTAAATAAAAATTTGTCATATTTTTTCCAGAATTTCTAGATATTCTTGGAGGGAGAGTTTATGTGTGTGTATGTGTGTGTTTATAACAGGTTTCTGAAGCTAGGAGCCAAATTATCCTTATTTTAATTATTTCACCCCACTCAGCACTGCCTATTATATTTCTTTTCTCTTATTTCTTTATAGAAACTCATTTTTTTTCTGCTAGGAAATTGATAGTTTTCTCCCTAGCTTCCACTTTAAAATTGTTTTCTTCATTTTATTACTAGATTATTTGATGTCAATCTCTAGTAACAAACAACTCTCTTGATCAGTATTGGACCATTTTCAGATGGATATGGGTAAATTCAAGGGACAGCAGTGATGTAAGCTCTGGAAATTCTTACTTGGACCATGAATTCCCTGTAAATGGTCTTTTGAGATAATTTCCCATATACCTAAAATGAAAATAATGGCATCCTTGTATTAAATTAATATCTTTTGTTCATCTCTGGTGCTGGTCATTTTGCCAAGGATAAAAATATAAAAGAAAAAATATATGGGACTCGCTTACAGAAAGTTCTTATAACAGTAAGATAGATAGCAATTTCAACAATTATGCAAGAGGTGCATAGTAGGAGGAACAATTCAGTTTCATATTTTATGGGATTTAATATATTAATAACTATGGTAATGTATATATTGCTGTCAATTCAACAAATCTTCATTAAGCTCTTGGTACAGAGTACCATTGGTATTCCATATTAAAATCTACAGTCTTTATTGAAAACATTCTTTGGTCACAGTTGTAAAATTCAAATGGATAAATTTAGGAAGACACAAAAGAGTCAAACTAAAAATAAATAAAACTTAGTAAGCATTACTAAGAATGCCGTCACTTAATAATAAATATTCAAAGGAAACTGTACAACTATGATTATAAAAAATAATAAATGAGGGCCAGCCTGGTGGCGTAGTTGTTAAATTCACGTGTTCTGCTTCAGCAGCCTGGGCTTCTTGGGCTGGGATCCCAGGTACAGACCTACACACTGCTCCTCAAGCCATGCTGTGGTGGCATCCCACATACAAACAATAGAGGAAGATTGGCACAAATATTAGCTCAGGGACAATCTTCTTCAAGCAAAAGGAGGAGGATTGGCAATGTTAGAGATTGGAGATGTTAGCTCAGGGCCTATCTTCCTCACTAAAATAAATAAATAAATACATAAATAAATAATACATGTAGCTGGTAGAAAAAGGATTTGAAAATCTCCTTAGGAAAGGGGAAATGAGAAATCTATAAATTACTAAGTGGTGAGCAAAATACTTGTGCCTGGGAAATTACCTGTAGTCACTAAATGCATAATTTAGAATCACCTAAAATTGGCAAGTGTGTAATCCAGCTGACTTTGTGAAAGGCTAATTGTGCTGAACTAATTTAATTTCCTTTTATAGTAGAACAAGAGTTTTCATAAGCAGGGGACAACTGAGAGATGTGGAAATGCAAGTAAAAAAGGTGGATTTTAGTATATAAGATTTCCCATTGACAAGCTGAAAAATATAAAATCCATCATGTTTTAAAATTCATTGGCTCAAGAATCTCAAAATTCTCTGGGGGCAGCATCCATTTTGCTTTAGCAAAATCTGCAAACACTATAAACATTTCCTCATCCTTCCTACCTTACTTCTGTAGCAGAGGAGTAGAGCAGGAAGGGTCACTCTCACCTACGGGGATAGCAGATTAAGTACAATTTTTTATTTAGAACCACTTGTTTCCCTACAACTTAACCCATTACATATTATCTCAACAGAAATTAATTCAATAAGGTAAACTATAGTCTAGGTATAATAAATATTCGTTTTTTACGCTTGCTATTGTAGTCAAATATTATCTATATCCTTTTTAATCAGAAGCATATTTTCAAAGTATAGTTACTTAGTTCTTTGTTCTGTTGCATCTTGAGATATTTCTTGAGGTAGAATTTTCCCCTTTTTTGTGAAGATTAAAAATATATCACAATTAGGGGCTGGCCCCGTGGCCGAGTGGTTAAGTTTGCGCACTCCACTGCAGGCGGCCCTATGTTTCATTGGTTCGAATCCTGGGTGCGGACATGGCACTGCTCATCAAACCACGCTGAGGCAGTGTCCCACATGCCACAACTAGAAGGACCCACAACGAAGAATATACAACTATGTACCGGGGGGCTTTGGGGAGAAAAAGGAAAAAAATAAAATCTTTAAAAAAAAAAAATCACAATTAAATAGTCACAATTTGCTTGTATATAAAGAGCTTTGCCATGATGTTTGCAATTTAATCAAATAATTTACTAAAAGAAATAAGAAAAATGAGTTTCCTAAACTTGTCAATGTAAAAGAAGTTACTCATGTTTTAATCAAAATGATATTATTATATTGAGCTTATACCCATAAACCAGACATGCACATATGATAATATAATGATTAATAGCAATTTATGAATGCATATATTTTTACATTCTGTAGTAGTCACAGTTTTTCAGAGAAATAGAACCAGTAGGATATGTGTGTGCATGTGTGTATACATATATATGGATACAATGGGATGTGTGAGTGCATGTGTATATACATATATATATATTGTTAAAAGAGATTTGGTGCAGGGATTTGGTTCACATGATTACGGAGGCTGATACGTCCCAGATCTGCAGGGTGAGTCAGCGAGCTGTGGACTCAGAAGAGCTGATGGTATAGTGCCAGTCAGAGGCCCAAGGACCAGGAGAACTGACGGCATAGTTCCAGTCTCAATGCTCGCAGTCTCGAGAACCAGGAAGTGCCAATGTTCCAATTTGGGTCTGAAGACTGGAAAAAGCCTATATCCCAGATCTAAGAGAAGCAAGAAGGAAGATTTCTCTCTTCCTTGGGGAGGGAATGTTGGCCTTTTTGTTCCATTCAGGCCTCAGCAGGCTGGATTGTCCACATCAAGAGTGGACAAAATCTGCATTACTCACTTTGCCTATTTAAATGTCTCTCACCCCAAAACGTCTTCACAGAAACACTCAGAATAGTGTTTGACCAAATATCTGGGCATCCTTTCGTTCAGTCACTTCACACATAATATTAAACATCACACATTCCAAACTTAAAATTGTCAACTAGGTTGTAATTGAATATATCTTAGATTTCAACAGTTTTATATTATACACAGCAAGTGTTTCCTATTGTATCAGAATGCAATTACATTGTTAAAATTGTTTTCACTGAGGGGTGCCTATATTTGTCATATAACCATAAAACTCGGCTCTGTTCAAAGAACTAATTCCGTACTCTGAAACAAAATCATGTGGTATATTTATTCATTAAATTTGTAGTAAATAAATGAATACTTACTCTTGAATTCATTTGTTAATACAAGTTTTTCCCTTAAGGTATTCCTAATAGCAGAGCAAGGTTATCTTTCTTTATAATTAATTTATCAAATGTTTTATTTCAACATTTAAAATATGTTTTGTCTCTACATAATTGGAATACTCTTGGTAAGGTTCTATCGTTGTTCTGTGTGTGTTGGTGGTAGAAAAAGAAGGTTATATTTTAATAAAAAGGCACTTACACTTTGGCTTTTTAGATGCGAAGTAATATTGTGAGCTCTGATTAGATATCCCTTATTACTATGCATTGTTTAGTCTGTTGAACTGATATCAATTAAACTGACTTTCATTATTAAAAAAAAATTACAGGGCCTGGTCCCATGGCTGAGTGGTTAAAGTTCTGTGTGCTTCACTGTAGAGGCCCAGGTTCATGGGTTCAGATCCCAGGCAGGGAACTATTCCATTCACCAGCCACCCTGTGGAGGTGCCCTACATACAAAAAAAGTAGAGGAAGATGGGCACAGACGTTAGCTCAGGGCAAATCTTCCTCAGGAAGAAAGCCCCACAATTACAAATACAGGCTAT
Organism: Equus quagga; assembly: GCF_021613505.1. Classification (NCBI taxonomy): domain Eukaryota; kingdom Metazoa; phylum Chordata; class Mammalia; order Perissodactyla; family Equidae; genus Equus; species Equus quagga. The sequence continues at coordinate 48,129,066 of NC_060269.1, read as the reverse complement.
TTGATTTAACACTCTTGCATATTTCATCCTCTATTGAGATGCCTTTGCATCAAAGTGTCCCTGATCACTTGCTGTAGACATTTGAGTCATGATATCCCAATGGCATATATAATATCTAAGCATCCATGCCAATGCATAACTGATGCCAATCCTCACCTAAGTTTTTCATTATAATTTAATATCAAAAGATAATTATTTTGTTTGTTCTGATTCAATTTTAGTGTGTTATAATCATATTAGAATAAAAAGACTAGTGAAACCAAGAGCAGAGAAATCATTTCTCATAAACCAACATTAAATGTGGCAAATCATGTGTCATTCAAACTTACTTTCGTATTTGGAATACGCCTCTCCAATGTCACCTTGCTTTTCACCAGGTTCAAGCTGAGAGAGTTGTGCACCCTCTCAGTGTGTAATCTTTTATTCATTGGCCCTTCTTGTTTTCAGGTTTGCGTCAAGCTAAATAGGCAGAATTTTTAGTAATTACAGATTTCAGAAACCAAAAAGTGAGAGGTTTCAGGAAATGTCATTTTAATAAATTTAAGTGTACATTTACTTGGAATGAATTGTGATTGTGTGAAGAGAACTGCTCAATCATGTGTTTCTTAAGTATGCCAAGGAAATCTTCTTCGATAAGCCTACCTCAGAAAGAATGAGACCAAGAGGAGTCTTAAGCAATAAGTGTAGGGGCAGATGTGGTTATGTGGGAGGAATAGGCAAAGAGTGAACCTTTCCACAGATTCCAACCCTCTGTTTATTTCTCTTACATTTCCAGCATACAATTCAACTCTGGGAAAAAATGTTTCATTTTTAAGATATGAAAATACTATATTTAAAATTTATATATATACACACACACACACACATACATACCCATGTATTTTGTATTTACCATTCCCAATATTCTTTGTTCCTTTGTGTAGATCCATATTTCCAACTAGTATCATTTTCCTTCTGCCTGGAAGACACACTTTTACATTTCTTGTCGTGGATCAATCATCTCAACATAAAGGCTAGAATGGGAAAAATAGACATATTATTGTAAGATTCTCTTATTATACAAGACATCATATAATATGGCTTGAAGGCAGACAAAGATATGTTAAAACTATGTATTAGAGACCCCACAGTAGCCAGTAAAAAATTTTTAAAAATGAAAGAGCTGTAGCTAATTAGCCAAGAAAAGAGTTAACTCAAAATGGATCATACACCTAAATGAAAAACTCCTACAAGTTAACGCAGAAGAAAACCTAGAAGACCTTGGGTATAGCAATGACTTTTTAAGTTACAATACCGAAGGCACAATCTATGAAGGAAATAATTAATTAGCTGGACTTCATTAAAATTAAAGACTTCTGCTCTTCAAAAGACACTGCCAAGAGAAGAAGACAAGCCACAGACTGAGAGAAATATTCGCAAAAGACACATCTGATAAAGGACTGGTATCCAGATATTCAAAGAACTCTTAAAACTCAGCAGTAAGAAAACAAACAACCCAATTAAAAATGGGCGAAATATCTGAAAAGACACCCTACCAAAGAAGATAAACAGATGGCAAGTGAGTATATGAAAAGATGCTCAATTAGTCCAGAAGGAGGAAGCAAAAGAGAAGAAAGTAAACAAACAAAAGAAGAGACAAATGCAAAAACTGGTGAGGTAACAGATTCAAATCTAAATACATTAATAGTCACATTAAATGTAAATTGTCAAAATATCACAGTTCAAAGGTAGAGATTGTCAGATTGGATAAAAAAGTAAGGACTAATTTTATGTTGCCTATAAAATTCATTTTCTTTCTTTTTTTCTTTTTTTTTTTAAAGATTGGCTATGAGCTAACATCCATCGTCAATCTTTTTTCCTTTTTCTTCTCTCCAAAGCCCCCCAGTACATAGTTGTATATTCTAGTTGTAGGTCCTTCTCATTCTGCTACGTGGGATGACGCCTCAGCATGGCCTGATGAGTGGTGCTAGGTCCACACCCTGGATCTGAAATGGCAAAACCATGGGCCACCAAAGTGGAGCATGCAAACTTAACCACTCAACCACAGGAGCAGCCTCTAAAATACATTTTAAATATAAATATCCAAATAGATTAAAAGTTAAAGTGTGGAAAAATATATCACATGGTAACATTAATTAAAAAAAAAGCTAGACTAGTTATATTACTATAAGACAAAGCTGATTTCAGGGTAAAGCATATTATTGGGGATAAAGAAAGTCATTTCATAATGACAAAGGGGTCAATTCATCAAGAGGGCAGAACAATTCTGAACATTCAAGTGTCTGCAAATGAAGCGTCCAAATATATGAAGCAAAGAGAGAGCGTCTTATTATAAGGATTGGTTCGCACCAGCATGAAAGCTGAGAAAACCCAAGATCTGTAGTTGGGAAGCTGGAGACTCAGGAGAACCAACGTGTGGTCCCAGTCTGAGAGCCATCAAGCTCAAGACGCAAGAAGAGCCAATGCTTTAGTCCTAGTCTGAAGGCAGATTTTAAGACCAATATCCCAGTTCATAAGGTCAGGCTGGAGGAGTTCCTTCTTACTCAGACTTTTTGTTCTATTCAGTTCTTCAATTGATTGTATGAGGCCCACCCACATGAGGGAGAGAAATCTGCTTAACTCAGTCTACTAATTCGAATGTTAATTTCATCTAGAAACACCCTCACAGACAAACCCAGAGAAATGTCTAAACAAATATTTGGGGACCTTGTGACCCAGTCAAGTTGACACATAACATTAACCATTACATATACCATCTGTTGATAAAGGTTCTCTCCTTCTAGCAACAAGCCCCACATGCAATTTGAAAAATATCATGCAGGTACCCAAAGGTTACTTTTGATCAAGAATTCTTTATTGGTAAATGGCATCCTTATTTTAAGAAGAAAACAAAAGGCCTGAGGATTAGCAAAAAGTCACATGACCAAAGTAAAAGTTCTTGAAGAAATTTAAGCAAGGAGATTAAGAGAAGAAAGATAAGAATGCCAATGGAGAAATAGATGAATAATAAGAAAGAAAGGAAAGATAGAAGATATAATTAAGGTAAATATTTGGACAAAGAAAGGGAAAAAATGTATTTCTTAGATCTACATAATGAAAGGTGAATTTAGAATGTTTACACAAGTCTCTGAGAGGAATAACACAGGACAGAAAAAAACACGTTCAAGGAGAGCTTAATTTTAAGAATAACTTCATAAGTAATGAGAATAGGTTCCTAGAAAAGTATCATGAGATGAGAACCTTGATTAATTCCAGAAAGATGAATGAAAGGAGCATGTTTATCCAAATGCAAATCTCTCAAAGTATGGCATTTATTGTTTTAGAGGAGCACATAAATTGAATTTTTTAAAAGCGAATAGAGTAGTTTTTCTTTTTTTTTTAAGATTGGCACCTGAGCTAACAACTGTTACCAATCTTTTTTTTTTCATGCTTTTTCTCCCCAATCCCCCCGGTAGATAGTTGTATATTTTATTTGTGGGTCCTTCTAGTTGTGTCATGTGGGACGCTGCTTCAGTGTTGGCCTGATGAGCGGTGCCATGTCCGCGCCCAGATTCTGAACCAGCGAAACCCTCGGCCGCTGAAGCTGAGTGTCCGAACTTAACTACTCGGCCATGGAGCTGGCCCCAACAACTACAGTTAGTTTTGATCAAACAATAAACAAATCAAGGATTTCAGAAAAAGGAATTTCAACGATTTAACTGTCCAGGCCAAATTTAAGATTGCAGATTCTCGTATATCATGATATATGTAGTTTGTTTTAGACATTAGCATCTAAGTTTAAAATTTTTACTATGCAGTATAAGATTTGGAAGGATGGTTTTACTGTGTTCTTTCATTTCACGACAAAGAATTTTAGTTGATACAGCAGATTGATCAATACAGGCCGTCAATCAAACTCAAAGAACTGTTAAATTAGACCTTTTGAAATTAAAAGGCAATCGCTGTTTCATATGTAGTAAATAGAAACGTGAAGTTCTGTTGTATAAGAAGTTTGTAAAAACTGTATTGGAAAGGGGCTTTGTTATTCAAAACTGTATATTTAAGGATTAAAATACATGGAAAGCAAATACTTCAAAAAATAGTTCAAAATTTTACAGATGAGAAAAAGGGGAGGAGAAGAGTGGAGAGAAAAAATGAAGTAAGACAACAAAAACAAGCAATATTAATAACCACAATGGTTATAAAACTAACCCCAGAAGAGTTAAGGACTCAGGGGTAATTAAATAATGTTAAGGTGTCACAACAGAATTGGAGGAGTCAACAGGATCATAAGAGAGGGCATTTAGAATATACCTTGAAGGGCAAAAGCAAAAAGCACACTTTAAAATATTACCATATAATACAAATAATAAATAGATGAATTATGCGAACCTAAGACAAGAGACTATCAGTACCACTAATAAGAAACTGGGTAGAATTCGGAGAAGATAACATTGTGCTTATGGAAGAACTTGATTTGAGAACCATTTGCAACATCTGTAAGAAGAGAATCATATGACTTTTATTGTTGTTGTCATTGATTTTCTTTTTCGACAACATGAGGAAATTTGAAAATGTTACTTAGTGAGGGCAAAAGAGATCAGTTACCCAACTAAAGTGTATGAGTAAAAATATATATATTTAATATTCTTCAAGTAAACTCTATTTTACTCCATCCTTTAATTGCAAAGGGACACATGAGGAAGATAACTAAATGTTATTCAATATTTAGTTACAATACTTAATAATCAATCCCAAATTGATTTCTTATCTAGATGATGTATGACAATAGATATGAAATGAGGATGGGAAATGTCAGGTGTGTGAATATAAATTATTTCAAGAGAAAAAATGTAAAGTGTTTATTATCTTCATTTACTAAAGCAGGTAAAACAGGTACTAGGTCAGATAGGAAAGCCTAGAAAATTTCAATTTCTTTTAGAAAAATCTCTTTTTTCTTTTTGTGAGGAAGATTGACCCTGAGCTAACATCTGTTGAAAATCTTCCTCTTTGTTTTTTTTCCTCTCAAAAGCCCCAGTACATAGTTGTATATTCTAGTTGTAAGTCACTCTAATTCTTCTATGTGGGACACTGCCACAGCATGGCTTGATGAGCAGTGTGTAGGTCCATGCCCAGGACCTGAACCAGCAAACCCTGGGCCACCAAAGTGGAGTGCATAAACTTAACCATTCAGCCACAGGGCCAGCCCCTTCTTTTAGAATGTTCTGACTGAAACTGAACTAAGCAAAAAGCAAGATAAGTATCCTGAACCTCTGAGAAGGTAGACAGTATTAAGAATTACTATTTCTGTATATACAGACTGCCTGACTACTATATAATCATACTTGAAGTAAGACTACTCAACTACTATTTAAAAATTCATGTCATAAAGAATAGTATATTCATGATAAGATAAAAATTGGTTTCTATTTGTTTAATCTAAAATGAAAATATCACCAACTTTGTATTAATGTGTATAATAAGACATAATATGTGCCATATATAAATTAGGAAGGTGTTTTGACATCATGCATATAATTCAGATAGAGTTTAAAAAACACTTCTTGAAGATATACGGATGGCCAATAGACACATGAAAAGATGCTCATCATCACTAATGATCAGGGAAATGCAAATCAAAACTACACTAAGATATCACCTTACACCTGTTAGAATGGCAAAAATATCCAAAACCAAGAGTGACAAATGTTGGAGAGGCTATGGAGAAAAAGGAACCCTCATACACTGTTGGTGGGAATGCAAACTGGTGCAGCCACTATGGAAAACAGTATGGAGATTTCTCAAAAAGTTAAAAATAGAAGTACCTTATGACCCAGCCATCCCACTACTGGGTATCTATCCTAAGAACCTGAAATCAGCAATTCCAAAAGTCCCATGCACCCCTATGTTCATCGCAGCATTATTTACAATAGCGAAGTCATGGAACCAACCTAAGTGCCCAGCAACTGATGATTGGATAAAGAAGATATGGTATATATACACAATGGAATACTACTCAGCCATAAAAAAGGACAAAGTCATCCCATTCACAACAACATGGATAGACCTTGAGGGTATTATGTTGAGTGAAATAAGCCTGACAGAGAAAGACAAACTCTGTATAACTCCACTCATAGGTGGTAGTTAACATATAGACAAAGAGAACTGATCGGTGGTTACCAGGGGAAAGTGGGGGTGTGGGGAGGGCACTAGGTGTGAAGTGGTGTACCTACAACATGACTAATAATGATGTACAATGGTAATTTCACAAGGTTAACTATCATAATCTTAATTTAAAAAAGGCTTCTTGATTAAATAGTGGTTTAAATAAAGAAACTAGAAAATAAGCTCTCAAGAAGTGACCGTTTGTTTGTTTAATATTTTAAAATATATTATTAAGAGGTATGCTGTTAGCATATTCACCATTTGAATTTTTTAATGTAATTAAAACCCAGAAAATTAAAATTTTATACTTCAAATAGCTCTCATACTTACTAAATTGGGAAATTATAGGAAATGAATTACATGTTTAACCACAATCTCATCATGTTAGTAACACTATATCATATTAGTTGGTAGCCCCTATCTGCTTATGCATGAATCATATCCAGGTAGGGCTGGCTTTGTGGACAAGTGACCCTCGAGAATGCATGAGGTACTATTCTTAGCAAGGCCGTGTGCTTGGATTTAAACACTCCAGTCATCATCTTGAAATTCTTAATAACTTTTTAACAAGGGGCCTTGCATTTTCATGCTGCACTGAGCCCTGCAAATTGTGTAGCTGGTCTTGTCTCCAGGCCTCAAATACCTCCTTCAGTTCTTTCAGAGCATCCTAGGGTGACAGGGTCCCCTGTGTGCTCTCTCTGCTGCTTTTGCCTTTCCATGAAGCACAAATGGCAGTAGGAATGATATTGTCACTTGCTGCCCCTAACATCAGCTTCCACACTCTGGTTGCCTGAAGGCTCTACTTTGTTGACCTGGAATGGAGAGAATGACTCCTTGCATATGTCATCTGTATTCCAAAGCAGAGTCTCAAAAACTTCCTCATCAAAGTAGCACCTTTGGATTCGTCATTCCCTTATCTTTCTGGGGGAGGCTGGGCAGTGACCTGGCTTTGGTCACATTTCCTCCATTACCTCAGCAACTGCTCTTTTCCCTCTCATTATTTCTCACATTCTTCTTCCATATCCTTTCTTTGTCCTTTTCATCTGTTTCTTTTATTTTTTTTCTTTCTCTCCTTTATATCATAGCATCTTTTTGCCTTTTATCTTGAACCAGAACCTTTCATTTTACTTCCAGCAAGTAAAAAAACGAGCAAGCAAAATAACTGAAAACCACCAAAGCATGTAAACTGATGTGCAGTAAATACATAGAAGTGGAGGAACATTGCTCTAATCTTCAAAACCATTCAAGACCCAATTCATTCACAGGAAACTTACTTTGTTATGGAGGCATAAATGGAATTTTAAGTGTTTTTCTAGATAAATATAAACCAATAGTTACTTTATGAGTATTTAAAAGGGGGGTGTGTCAGCTCTCAATAATATTTATTTCAGAAACAGTGTTAGTTTTTCACATGAAAATACACTGGTACCAAGCAACAGATGTCATTCAAGCAAACTCATGATCCACTTAATAAAAATGGTCATGTGCTATATTCATTTGCTAGGACTGTTGTAACAAAGTATCACAAACTGGGTGGCTTAGAACAACAGAAATGTATTGTTTAGCAGTTTTGGAAGCTGACATCTGAGATCAAGATATCGGCAGTGTTGGTTCCTTCTGAGAGCTGTGAAGGAAAATCTTTCCTAGGCCTTTTTCCTCTCTCTGTAGGTTTCCTGGCAATCTTTGACATTTATGGCAGATGGCATTTTCTCTGTATCTTCATATCATATTCTCTCTGTATCCAAATTTCCCCTTTTTATATGGACACCAATCATGTTGGAATAACGACTACCCTAATGACTGTGTTTTAACTTAATCTCCTCTGTAAAGACTCTATCTCCAATTAAGGTCACATTCTGAGGTACTGGGGGTTAGGACTTCAACATATCCCTTTCTGTGGGACTCAATTCAACCTAGAACACATGCCAACATAAATAGAAAAGAGAAAAGAACACTGGAAGGAAAAGAGTGGAAAAGACTTTTTAAAACTTATGATGCGGACTGGCTCTTACTTTAAAAGAAATCCTAATAGAAAAAGTATAAGTTTACAAATGGGAAGTGAAATATTTTATCCTTTCTGATATATGATTCATAATTTTGATTCTAAGAAATTGGATATGGCTATATTGGGGCAGGAAATTTCATTGCATTTAGAATATTAATAAAACTGCATTTATCTTCCATAGTATATTAGCTGTGGTCAAATACGTTGAAAAATGTTCTTAAATAAATCTTTAAAAATATATCAGAGGTTATAAATAAGATACGTGATGTATTTCATTATAAAGTATCTCATAAACTGCAAAAACAAATATTTTTAGAAAGCAAAAGTAGTTGGAATAATTAATGTTGTTAAAATGTCGGTACTACCAAAGGCCATCTGTAGATTCAATGCGATCTCTATCAAAAGCCCACTGACATTTTTTACAGAAGTAGAAAAAACAATCCTAAAATTTAAATGGAACCAAAAAAGACCCCAAATAACCAAAGTAATCCTGAAAAAGAACAAAGAGGGAGGCATCAACTTCCTGATTTCAAACTATATTATAAAGCTGTAATAGTCAAAATAGTATGGTACTGGCATTGAAACAGACAAATAGGTCAATGGAACAGAATAGAGAGCCCAGAAATAAACCCAAGTGTATATGGTCAACTAATATTTGGCAAGGGAGCTCAGAATACTAGTAGAGAAAAGACAATTTCTTCAATAAATTGTGCTGGGACAATGGGATATTTACATGTAAAAGAATGAAACTAGAGGCCTACTTTACTCTACTGACAAAAATTAACTTGAAATGGATTAAAGTGTAAGATTTGAAACCATGAAACTCCTAGAAGAAAACACAGGAAAAAAGCTACTTGACATGGGTCTTGGCAATGATTCTTTTGGATGCAATGCCTAAAGAACAAGCAACAAAATAAAAAATAAGCAAATTGGCCTACATCAAATTTAAAAGCTTCTGCACAGCAAAAGAAATGATCAACAAAATGAAAAGATAACCTACAGAATTGGGAAAAAATATTTGCAAACAATATATCTGATAAAGTGTTAATATCCAAAATATAAAAAGAATTCATACAACTCAATAGCAAAAAACCAAACCATCCAATTAAACAATGGGCTAAATTCTTTAATAGATATTTTTCCAAAGAAGATATATGAATGGCCAACAGGCATATGAAAAAATACTCCACATCACTAGTCATTAGGGAACTGCAAATCAAAACCACAGTGAGATACCACCTCATGCTTTTTAGAATGGCTACTATCAAAAAGACAAGAGATAAGTGTTGGAGAGGATGTGGAGAAAAGGGAATCCTCGTACACCATTGGTGGAAATATAAGCTGGTGCAGTCACTATGGAAAGCAGTGTGGAGGATCCTCAAAAAATTAAAAATAAAACTATCATATGATCTAGCAATTCCACTCCTGGGAATACATCCAAATGAAATGAAAATATTAACTTGAAAAGATATCTGCATGCCCATGTTCATAGCAGCATTATTTACAAAGCCAAGATGTGGAAACAAACTAAGTGTCCACCGCCAGATGAATGGATAAAGAATTTGTGGGATATATATGTATGAAAATTATTCAGCCATATAAAAGAGGAAATCCTGCCATTTGCAACAACATGCATGGACTTTAAGCATATTACACATTTCTCTTTTTCCAGTTGTATCTGTATGAAATGATGGATGCTAACTAAACTTATTGTGGTACTCACTTCACAAAAAATGTAAATCAAACCATTATGCTGCACACCTTAAACTTATACAGTGATGTGTGTCAATTATATCTCAATAAAACTGAAAAAGGGGAAAAATTATAAAAGTCAAATACTCAGCCAGAGTAGTTTAACAATGTAATATGAGGAAGGCTAGATCACACTAGAACAAAAGTAGTGCCTATAATATTCTGAGAAGAGAAGCTAGGGCAAAAGCTGGTTTAAGAAACAAAACAGGACTATTACAATCAGTGCCAACTCCGAGATTAGGGAGAAATTTTTCTGAAAGCAAAATTAGTCCAGATGGAATAGCGTAGGGTTGCAAACTTATACAACCTATGGTCACAAATTTTGTTTTTGTTCTGCTTGGCACATTGAAAATCAATGGCTTGAATAAGAAATGATGAAATCCGGCCATTTGCGACAACATGGATGGTCCTTGAGGGTATTATGCTAAGTGAAATTAGTCAGAGGGAGAAAGTCAAATACCGTATGATCTCATTCATAAGTAGAAGGTAAAAACAACGACAAAGACATAGCAATGGAGATTGGATTGGTGGTTACCATAGGGGAAGGGGGGGGGAGGGCAAAAGGGGTGATTAGGCTCACATGTGAGGGGATGGACTATAATTAGTTTTTGGGTGGTAAACATGATGTAATCTACACAGAATTCAAAATATATTACGATGTACATCCGAAAGCTGTATAATGTTATAATGGAATGTTATTGCAATTAAAAAAATAAATAAAAATTAAATTAAAAAAGGAAAATCATGGCTTGAAATGATTACTTTATAGCTCTCAGTTAAAATTAGGTAATTTCATATCAAAAAGGGAGAAAATTCGTAACGAACTATCGCATTTTTCAATATTGATACTGTAAAATGAGGATTTCAATGCTAAACGAGTTAGAAAAAGTGGGCAGAGGGGATATTTCCATTGCATTGTAGGAGTTTTTAGAGCTCAGAGTTTAGATGTGGCCAAACATGTGATCCAAACCACTTTGAAATTTGTTTTATGGTTGAAGACTCCACATTATAGCCATGGAATCTTTTGCTTTACAATCATTTTCTGACTTAGAATGACACAGTGTTATGTTGCTCAGCTAAATATCCTATACCATCTTGTCTTTATAGAAGGGAGGACAGCTCATAGGAACAAAGCTTTTTGAAACCTGTCATGATGTCAGATAGAATTCAGATCTGAAAATGACCCCTAGAATATAAAAACTGAAGTAAATGGGCATTATAAAAAATTAATAATGTATTTCAAAGTTTGTGTAGACTTGTACATATTAAGCTAGCTTCATTTTTTATCAGAAAATAAGCAGAATGCTCTGGAATTATATTAGAGAAATCCAATCACTATTCCAAAAGTCAAAGAAGAAAGTATGAATTCTAGAATCTCTGCTATACTATGATGCTTACAGTTTCACCCATTGATCCACCGATTTGATTATAAATCTAACACGAAACTGCTATTATTTCTAAAATTTTACAGCAAAATTTGTCAACTACAATTTTTAAGGAAATTATGAATTGAAAGATGTTTACGGATAAGAAAAAGTAGCAAAGCTGAAAATAAGAAATTAATTTAACCTCAAATAAACACAAGCCAACTGATTTTAGCATTCAATTGTGGTGTGTTTTTATTCCACATTTCCAATATAATTTTGAGAGAAATTACAAGAAATGGCTCCGATGAGGAATTTATTTTAAAGACATTTTAGATGAAGCACATGGAATCACTTCACTCCTCTTGAAGTGAAATGCAGGGAAGTCTGCAATTTAACAAGGTCCCCAGTGATTCATACGCACACTAAAATTTGAGAAATTCTGAAACTTTTTCCAGACCTGTGACCTTTATCCTGAAGCCAGACATCTGTGTATAAGTTTCTGATCTCTTAGCCTTGATCTTCTTTACAGCCTCTCTCTCCTCGCTGTCCATTTAAATTCTGAGCGTGATCCTGCCCAGTTTTCCTCATGTCTGTAGACATAACTGTTTCTCCTTTATTTGAGTTATAGATTATGCTATTTATAGACTACTATTAGCATTCCCATTTCACTGTGACTCTTGACTTTTTCTGACCTTTGTGATTGTTTGTGCACTGACTTGGCAGGGTAATATGATATTACAGCAATCTGAAATAGAATGTGATTTTCACTTTGTACTTGAAAATGCTGATGACACTACATAGATATGACAAATAGACAATAATTGCTATTATTTCATTTAAATTTTCTTCTTAGTTTCCAAGATGATGCTGTAATTTAGAGCTTTGAATCGAAGATTATTTTTTATTGCAACTTAATTTTTATTTGACTCTGAAATAAGTTTAAAATTTGAATGCTTTAACACAACCACAGCACTAATATGTAAGAATGTGTGACTTCCACCATGCATGATATTCTATGGCTAATATTTCAGTTTTGAGAACTGAAAATTTTTGACTATCTATAAGTAATTAACATATAACTTGTGGGTTTTTCTCTTTTCTTCTTTCACTTCTGTTGTATCACAAGTATGAGCCACTGAACACCTGTTGGGATTTAAACATAAAATAGTTTTCGATTGTCTCAGACTTTTTCTGATACTTTCTCAGAGTTTTAGAAATTTTGACTACTATGCAAAGGATGTGCATATAGCCCTCCAACTGTTAAGGTTAAGTGTTATGAGATTTCTAACTTGAAGAAATCTGGACAGCCACATGAAAAGGATGAAAGTAGACCATTATCTTGCATCATATACAAAAATTAACTCTAAATGGATTAAATATTTGACTCTAAGACCTGAAACCATAAAACTCCTAGAAGGAAACATAGGTAGTACACTCTTTAACATTGGTCTTAGCAACATCTTTTCAAATACCATGTCTATTCAGGCAAGGGAAACAAAAGAAAAAGTTGACAAATTGGACTACATCAGACTAAAAAGCTTCTGCAAAGCAAAGTAAACCATGAACAAAATGGAACGACAACCCATCAACTGGGAGAAAATATTTGCAAATCATTTATCAGACAAGGGGTTGATCTCCAAACTGTATAAAGAACTCACACAACTCAACAACAACAGCAACAAAAACAACCTGATCAAAAAATGGGCAGAGGATACGGACAGACATTTTTCCAAGAACGACATACAGATGGCCAACAGACACATGAAACAATGCTCAGCATCACTGCTTATTAAGGAAGTGAAAATCAAAACCACAATGAGATATTACCTTACACCTGTCAGAATGGCTGCTATTACCAAGACAAAAAACAACAAATGTTGGAGAGGATGACGAGAAAAAGGAATGCTCATACAGTGCTGGTGGGAATGCAAACTGGTGCAGCTGCTATGAAAAACAGTATGGAGATTTCTCAAAAAATTAAAAATAGAAATACCATACAATCCAGCTATGCCACTACTGGGTATTTATCCAAAGAACTTGAAATCAAAGGTCCAAAGAGATTTATGCACCCTTATGTTCACTGCAGTATTATTCACAATAGCCAAGACGTGCAAGCAACCCAATTGCCCTTCTACATATGAATGGATAAAGAAGATGTGGTATATACATACAATGGAATACTATTCAACCATAAAAAAGACAAAGTTGTCCCATTTACAACAACATGGATGGAACTTGAGGGTATGATGTTAAGTGAAATAAGCCAGACAGAGGAAGACAAATACTGCATGATTTCACTCATATGTGGCAGATAACAAATACATGGATAAAGAGAACAGATTAGTGATTACCAGTGAGGAAGGAGGTTTGGGTTGGGTGAAAGGGGTAAAGGAGCACATATGTATGGTGATGGATAAAAATTAGATTACCGGGGTGCTAGACCGATGGTGCAGTGGTTAAGTTCACACATTCTGCTTTGGTGGCCTGGGGCTCACTGGTTCGGATCCCAGGTGCAGAATTATACACTGCTCATCAAGCCATGCTGTGGCAGGCGTCCCACATATAAAGTAGAGGAAGATGGGCACAGATGTTAGCTCAGGGCCAGTCTTCCTCAGCAAAAGGAGGAGGATTGCTGGCAGATGTTAGCTCATCTTCCCGAAAAAAATAATAGACTACTGGGGGGTGAGCATGATGAAGTGTATTCAGGAATTAATAAACAATAATGTACACCCCAAATTGCAAAATATTATAAATCATTATAATATATAAAATTTATATATATAAATTTATAATATATAAAATTACTTGGGAAAAAAAGAAAGACTTCCTCAATTTCTTAAGTTTGAAAATGATGGTCACACCTGTTAAAAGAGCAAAAATTAGCAAACTTGCTTTCCAATATATTTATGCCATTATTTTGAGTATAATAATGAATTATATCATTGAAAGCTTGTAGGCTCATTAATTTACTTTTTCTCTTAATTGAGAGAATAGTCGGAATATCCTGCACCTTCTTTTGAGTTCATTCTTTGACACAAAGCAAGTAGTGTACCCTCCTTGTATTAGTTTAGATTTTTTTTTGTTTTGAGGAAGATTAGCCCTGAACTAACTTCTGCCAATCCTCCTCTTTTTGCTGAGGAAGACTGGCCTTGAGCTGACATCCGTGCCCGTCTTCCTCTACTTTATATTTGGGACGCCTACCACAGCATGGCCTGCCAAGCGGCGCCATGTCTGGGGTGCAGACATGCATGGCCTGCCAAGCAGCGCCATGTCTGCACCCCAGATCTGAGCCTTCGAACCCCCGGCCGGTGAAGCGAAATGACCCCACTTAAGCACTACGCCACCAGGTCGGCCCCTTAGTTTAGAATTTTAACTTTATTTAAACTGCATGACAGCATAAAAGGTATTCTAATTGAATAGATAAGTTTAAAATCCAAAGTTAATCAGATTTATTCTCACTTTTGGAAAACTGGTATGAAGTTCTGATCTATTTCCCTGTCCTTTGATATCTTTGCTTTCTTTTAAGGCCAACAATTCAGATGAAACTTCCATATTCCCTATCTAGCCTTGTCTCTAACTCTTGGAAAATGAGCTTGCTTCTTCATCGCCGATGTCGAAGAACAGATCTTATGTGTTCCTCATTTACCATCATCTTCATCTTCATGTATCTCATCAACTATACCAATCCTCACAATGATTGTATACATATCATATCTAGCCTATAACTATGAATGAAATCAAGAACACACACACGTGTAATTGGTTAAATACTAAAATTTTCTGATATCACACTATTCGAGAATGTTTGCTGCATACTACCTTGTCATTGCCGATACCTCAGTGTTGTATATTTCAAATAGGAAAATATATTGAGTATAAAGTGAAATTAAAGCTAACTTTTAAAGGGCAATTGTAGAAATGTTTAATAAACTCATGGGTGCATTTTTATGGTCTCTTAAAGCAAAGTAGTCCAAGTAGTTGTAAATATATTTAATTTTACCTACTGTTCTGCATCACGCATAACACAAAAACATTAGAAATAATAGAAAATGATTAATGCTTAAATCTTTTTAAAAATTAGTTTTTGATAGTATGAGTAATTGCAAAATTATTCCTGGATACTTTTTTGCTTTAATTTTAGCTCAGGGGATTTTTTTTCCGATGACATAATGGCGGAGGATATGGAGAGTTTATCAGGATAGTAGCCATCTATGAGTAAAGCTCTTCAGGGAAATCTAGATTAAAAAGGAATAAGCAGAGGGAAAGCTTTTACAATCCTACTAGAAAGCTATGATTTAGTGAAATGAGTTTCCTGGAAGTTAAAGATTAGATAAAAATAGAAGCTGCTTGTCAGCTCCTTTTAGCCATGGTGCTAATCGGGCAGGTGGGCCACACACTCCAGCTGGGTTGTTCCATCCCCTCAGGACCTATTTTCAACCTGCTGCACACAGGTCTTTTTATATTAAGCAGCAGTTTAAATTATATGTCTGTGCAGACACACAGTATCAAATGTCTCCATGTATCAATATATTTTTCTCTGTGATAATGAAATGAACAACAGATGATTCAAGTTAATTGTCTTTTTTATTAGCTTAAGAGTTAGAATTTGGCATTTAGATAAATTTCCTTTTCCTTTAATTTATTAGAAAATATTTCTGATATATAATGATGTATAAAATAATTTAATAAACCCCTGTGAATACACCATGAAAGTAAGAAATGAGGTATTGAAAATATGATTTAAGCCCCTCTGTATCTTTCCCTAATCACATCCTTTACCCGACCACCTCTTCAGAAGAAAATGTTTTCTTGAATTTTGTGTTAAGCATTCACATTATATTCTTTGTAAGTTTCATATATATGGATGTGTTGATCAACAATAAACAGTGATTTTGCGTGTTATAAAACGTTATATAATTGAAACATTTAATTTTCATGGTGATTCCAATAGCTTCAATTCACTTATTTCCTCTATAATTAATGCTACACTTACAAATATGTCACACTCATCATATGAAGAATAGTTTGTTTCAAATTTCTTGTTATTACAAACAGTGCTTCGAGCAGCATTCTTACACATTTTTCCAAGTGCACATATGAGAAATTGCTCTAGGATGCATAGTCAAGAGAGGGTTTGCCATCTCATAGGATATGTGTATATTCAAGTGCAGTTGATATTCACAATTGACTCTAGAAATGTGTTACTGATTTTCCCAAACAGCAATATGTTTGATCATCTGGTGAAGATCATCTTCATTGATTCCAGTTTCTTGGTGGACCTGTTCAGATTTATCTTCCAGTTCTCTAATTCTCTTGAGCTTGGTGCTGTTTCACTTGTTAACTGCTTAGCTTATTTTGAACTATCATACTCATATATTTAAAAGTGTCCCATATCTTACTTATGTATTTATAATTCTCTTCATCTCCTTAAATATTCTTAATCTCCTCAGTTTATATTCTATATCCAGTAACCCCAATCTTTGAAATTTGGGGCAGCATAGTTAGTCTATTGTTGGTTCCACTGACATTCACGTGTATTTTATAAGTTTGGACTCTGAGATTGTGTTCTGTTTCTTTCTTTCTTTGGGAAGCTTGTGAAGCATGAGTTGAGAGCACAAATTTCCAGAGATGAAAACTTCTCTGCTGTAAAGGATTTTAAGGCACTACCAAAGCAGAAATATTTTTTTTCTTGAGTTTTAACGGTCATGTCAGTAGTGTAAGTTTGCACTCCAAATCCTTATGAAGATAACGCCCATAGTTACAGATACTAAGGAAAATACGTTCCCCCAAGTAGAGCTCAGGCAAGAAATGGTACATTCCCTTGTTGCTTCCATTACTCCAAAACTTATTTTTAAAAAATGCATATAGATATGTATATACCTATCTCTCCTGTATGAGTTCCATGCAAGATGGTTAATTAAGGCATATTCTTTAAGTAACTGTCATCATCATCTAACGAAATAAATTACCTATTTTATTTTTATCTATCTATGTATATATGCATGTATCTATCATCTATCTACCATTCTATTCTTCTCTCTATTCTTTTTTATCCTCATTCTTTACTTAACTCTTTGTCTCATTATCAGCCATTTTAATTTGTTTGATGACTAATTTTTATTTGTATGTATTCCTATAAATATTTTCTTGTGCTTTTGTGCTTTGAATTCGATAAATTGCATTGCTTTCATCCTCATGCCATTGATTAATTTTTCACTCAGTACTTTGTTTTTAAGTTCTTTCCATATCATTTGCTTATTACTTCTAATTGAATCCCCAATATTTGCAAATCAATTCTCCTAGCAATGACCACATCAGTTGCCACCAATACCTTTTACCACAAACAATGCTGTGCTGGTCATCCGCTCACCCTACTCCTCAAAGAACCTGTGAGAATTATTGAGCTTTTACAATATATGGTTTGCTGGCTGCTGTTCCTACTTGATTGCTGTCATCTCATGCAAACAGCAGTGTATCATTTGTAATTTTCTTGAAAATTTTTCTAATATATAAAACAATTACTTCCTGAATGGCCAGTAGAGTTTATCTGCAAAGGTATTTGGGTCTGAGTATTTGGAAAGAGATTTTTGATGGCCACTGCAGGCATTTTTGTTGTTTTGTTTTGTGTATGTGTTACTGTTTTTTAAAATTTTTCTTACCCATGCAAGTTTTTTTCTTCTGCTGCTGTTTTGGCATTTTGTATTTTTTCAGAAATGTATCATTTACATCTAAGATTATTAGATGAGACATATTAGAATGTAATCTTTAAATACTCTTTGCATTAAATCTGTTATCCATATTTCCAATTTTTTTATTCCACATTTTGTTTACTCTTAACGTTCTACCGTTTGTTGTTTTAATTCTGTCTTGCAAAAGGTTTGTTATTAGGAGATCTTAATGATTTTTTTTGAGGAAGATTAGCCCTGAGCTAACATCTGCCTCCAATCCTCCTCTGTTTGCTGAGGAAGACTGGCCCTGAGCTAACATCTGTGCCCATCTTCCTCTACTTTATACGTGGGACGCCTGCCACAGCATGGTTTGATGAGCGGTGTGTAGGTCTGCACCTGGGATTCGAACTGGTGAACCCCGAGCCACCAAAGGAGAAGGTGCAAACTTAACCACTGCGCCCCCAGAATGGCCCCAGATCAACTTAATCTTAACGAAAAGAAAATCCCAATTCAAATTTTATTTATATTCTTCCTTTCTTTTTGTTCTCTTTTTCCTTGATGTCTATCCTTGTTGTTTCTTTTTAAATATGCTCTATTTTTTAACCTCTTAAATTGAACGCATAGTTTTTATTTTATAACCTTTCTGGTTTCCTGAAAAGTAAAGCTATAAATTTTCCACAAATGCTGTTTTTCCAGATCTCCCTTAATTTTGTCATGCAGTGCTTTTCTTTGCTCCAATCTAAATATTTTAGGATTATTTTATGATTTCCTTTTTAATCAAAGGACTATTTGGTAATCTATTATTTATATTCTGGCTACAGGGTGCTAATTTCAGCATCCTTTTGATATTATTCTAGTATTACTAAATAATATCCGATAAAATTATATGTATAACTTTCCCATTGGTTTTTATAAAGCTTCCTTTATGGCCTAATACTTATTCCATTTTTGTGCATTTTACATATGTGCTTGAAAACGATGCTGTTTGTCTTAATTGGGTATAGGGTTCTTTATCTAATAGCTTGAGCTGATTCATTTAGAACTCATGACTCAGATTATTTGCTCCAATTTTCAGTTTCTGGGAGTTTGTTAAAAACTACAACATCACTTGTTTATCTATCTTATTATTTGCATATATATGCAAATAATTTTGTATACTTTTGTGTATATACAAATGTGTACATATATTCACAAATATATATACCAATCTCTCTATTGAATCATTATTTTATATCATTAATTTATATATTAATTCAGAGTTAAGTCTCTTATTAGGTGACTATATGTTGATGATGGTTATCTCTTCTTTTTCTATGCTTCCTATTAGAACTATATTTTTTTCCCTAATACCTTTATCATAATTGCCATATTTTTACATGCATTTTCTCTCAGATTTTAGTATTACACCAAATATCTTTTGGTTCTTATTTGGAATATATATATACACACACACACACGCTGCTTTGTCTTTTTAACTGCTTCTTGAAGACAACGTATTGCTAGGCCTTATTTTTTTGACCCATCAGAGTTTTAACCGGTGAATTAAATCATTTACAATTATTATGACTACCATTACACTTGTTTTTGTTTCCACTATTTGCCATACATATTTCATATGTTTTCACTGTCCTTTTATGTTTCATTTTTCTTATTTTCTGCTTTCATTGTATAGATATAATTTCCTTTAACTGTCCTAAAAGTTATAGTGTTTTTAATCATTATTGTGGATAAGCTAAGACTTAAAACTCAAATTTATATTCTCGTTATTGATTTATTAACTTCCTTAACATTTGTGTCTTCCCACAGAAGGACAAATATCTTAGATTAAACTCAAATCCCTTTGTTTTCTGCTGACTCTCCTCCCAAAATACACCAAGTTGGTATTGTCTACATCTTTTCCTTTACCTTAATATAGAGCTAGTTTTTCATTTCTTCTTCTATTTTTGTCCTTATTATGTAGACAACGTTATTCTTGATGTCGTGAAGTTATTTCCTTGTCAAATTCTCTTGGTGATTTTTTCTCAATAAAACATTTTCTCAAAGAGTGACTTTCAAAGTGAAAGGGGAAAAAAGCCACACGGCAACAGTGAAGAACTCTGCTGAATTTTTTGACAACTTAAATTCTGAAACCGTTTTTATTCTTTCTATGTTTAAGGCTGTTTCATTATGAACTTACATATAAATGTGAAAAAGTATTTTTATTTGGTAATTCTGAATATTCCATTGTGGTCTTATAAGTACGTTGCTATTGAAAAGTCTGATGTCAATATAATTCTCTTTCTTTTATTAGTATTTACTCCTTTCTGAAATGTAAAATATAGATATATTTTTGTCATTGATCGCTTTAAATCTCACTCTATGCAACTAGTTGTAAAGTTTTTCATATACCCTAATTGATATTTTATAAACCCAATTCTAGATTATTTATATATTGTGGAAAATGTATTTTCACTATTTCTTCTACTCCTTCCTACTTCCATTTCTAGGCTTCTATTTTTCTGGAATTGCTATTAATAGTTGATGGAACTACTACTTAGGACAACTTAGAAGCCCATAACACCTAACTTCACTAATGTATTTTCTAGGTCTCTTTCCAGGATTCTTTGCCTTAATTCAGTTTTAGACTTTACTAATCATTCTACTTCATTCATCCTGCCATTTAATTCATTTTTCATATTCCTTATTTCAACTGTTATATTTTTCATGCTTGATATTTCCACTTAGTTTTTCTTTATGATTTGTTATTCCCGTTTCTTTTGCTAAAATATTTTCTTAAGCGTACTTGTCCTGCTTATTTTAAGATTATAGTTGATTCACATGGTTTATGTTGTCCATTTGCCTTCAGTTTCTCTTCTATTCTACTTGTACACCTGAGGTGTCTAGTTGTTTGGATCTGCAAGATCATGTTCCAAGAGGAAGTAATTCAAGTTGGAAAGGGCAGACAGTCTGGCATGGCTCCCTGTTAATCTTGATTTGATTCAAGAGACAGTAAGAGTAGAGACCACAGGGGCCGGCCCAGTGGCGCAGCAGTTAAGTTCGCACCTTCTGTTTCAGTGGCCCGGAGTTTGCCGGTTCAGATCCCGGATGCAGACCTACGCACTGCTTATCAAGCTATGCTGTGGCAGGTGTCCCGCATATAAAGTAGAGGAAGATGAGCATGGATGTTAGCTCAGGGCAAGTCTTCCTCAGCAAAAAGAAAAGGATTGGCAGCAGATATTAGCTGCAGCAGATATTAGCTCAGGGCTAATCTTCCCTCCCTGCGAAAAAAAGTAAGAAAAAAAAAAGAGAAGAGACCACAGGGTTAAAATCCTTGGACACCAAAGAACCATCTCTGATCTCTCATCTGCTATAAATGTTCCATGAGCTCCTGTACTGAGAAGTTTACCTTTTTATTCTTTGAAAGAAACAGCACTGTGAAGGTATTATGCCCTTAGACTGCAATCCATAAGTCCTTGTTATTTTGAAGTGGAGTAGGCAGAGGTAGTAGGTAGGTATATGAGCAAGAATACATAATCATCCAGCTCATTCCAGCCTGGGGTTTGGGCTGCACTGAAAATATCCTGCCGACAGTGTTTTTGGGGGTTTTGCTGCAGACATATATGTTATAGTGCCAATGGAAAAGGCATTTATAAGGCATTTGGAGTTGGGTAGATGTGGAGGCAAGAGAAAATCTCCAAAGGTTTCTCTCAATCTGATATCCAGCCACTTCTCATCGGCCACCTACACTAGTCGTGACAATCTTTGATCTTCCCAGTAGTTTATCACATTTTTATTTATAGTTCCTCACTTATGTGTTTTAATCTTGCTTTTGTAGATTTTTCCAAAGAATTAGCAGGTGATACAGGTTCAAAAGTTTTTCCCAGTCCACTTCAAGGGTTTTAGCATTATGCCAACATCTCAATTGTAACATCTCAATTTACACTGTCCCAAGATCTTTTGTCTGCCCTTCACACATAGGGAATACTTAGAGGGACAAATGTCCACTGTTTCAACATTAGCTGACAGGATAAATTTCCAGCCACCTCTTCTGATTTTGGATCCCATCACTCTGAGAGGATGGCTTTTTCGGACTATCTAGCTTATAATATTACCATCACTCAATAACCCCAACACTTTTGTGTTACCCATTATTATTGTTCTCTTATTCATATTTTTGTCTTCATTTTCTTGGTGGCTCTTAAACCCGTGGTGACTTGAAACACATAAAAGTTGCAGAGAGAAAATGATATGCTTATAGACTCAATAAGGCTTTAATTGTCAAATTTAAGTGTGTGTGTGTATAATATTAAACGTACTTATGAAGTCTGTGCATTTTCCTAAAGAAGAAAATAATACTGACGACAGTGTGGAAATCAGATGAAATATTGTCCACCAAAATTGCATCTTTATATATAACATGCTATTGAACGTAACTCATGTAAACTATTCTGAGATTTTATTTTTTTCTGAATCTTGCATGTATCTTAGTCAGAGTAGATTGTAAGCTTTTTTGCAGGAAGAAGCTTTGACATTGGCAATTGTAAACAGGAGGTGATGTCAGCAAGATGGGGGCCTAAGGGGTCCCAATGCTCATCTCCTCCACAAGCATACCAAAAACAATAAATAAACAATTCCAAACTGATTCAAATAGCTCTGTGAAGGCTCTGGACTATGAAGAAGAAGTAGCAGAGACCTCCTGGAGCTCAAAAACTGGGGATGGCCTCATAGAAAAGCATAGGAAGCATTTTACCTGCCTTACTCCATCCCCAAGCATCTCAGCACCAAGAGGGATCCCTTGGAAGGATTTAACCCATGGGGAAAAACAGAACAGGACAACCCCAACAAGCCTCACTGCCATAGATGTTTGTAGCTTTTGCTACTAAAGACCCTCACAGTCTTCACCAACACTGAACCCAGCTGATGGAGTCGCCCAGAGTCCCTGCCTCTGCACTCTCTGGAGCTGGAGCTGTCTCTGGGTGAGACCTGCCCCCAGGTGTCCCACTTGCTGCTGTGCCCTGCTTTCCAGAATTGGAACAACGCAGTGCCTCGCTATCGACTGGACCCCAACCCCTGGGGTTGTAAGTCAAGGCTTTGATCTGCCATTACTGGGGCTGCACTGCTGTTGCTCTGCACTCTACCTTCTGCATCCCAAGTCAGGACTTTGTCTCACCATCAGTGTGGGGTGAGCTGCTGCTGTTCCGTGACTACCCCAGGTCCTAAGTTTCAGCTTTGACCTACCATCACCAGGCTTCACTGCTGCAGTCTGTGTCCTGTCCCCAGGATTTAAGTTGTGATTTTGACTTGCCACCACTAGGGCTGAACAGCTGCTGTTCTGCCAACTTCCTCCTGGGGCTAGAGTTGGGACTTTGATCCACCATCCCTAGAGCATGCTACTACTGAGCCCTACTCCCTGAACCCAAGTCACCACTGCACTCTGTCAACTCAGGACCTGTGCCACTGCTGCATAGCCCCCTACACTCTGTGGGCTGAATCAATAGAGTGAGCCCCAGAGACTCAGACCCTGGTTCCATAAGAATTCTGCACACTCCTGCACCTCAGACGCCAGCACCACTGCCACAGCAAGTACATCTGTGCACCAGGATCCAGACACTGTGGTAGTTCTGTGTGTACCTGGTCTCAGGACTCTGGCTTCACTGCTGTTCTGAGTGCCAGTGTGTCAGATATGGTGCCAAAAGAGATCCACTAGGCTAGAACACCCCCCTACAGGCAACAAAGCAGAACATGAGGACTCCACCAGTCTTTGCCTCTGAGGACTGCCATAACTTTAGCTGCCAATGCCACCAGCAGAAGCTTCACAATCATGGCCGCAGAAGACCCTCCCATGGTCTTTGCCAACATTAACCTAAGCTAATGGGTTTTCATGGAGACTACACTGCTGTGCCCTCCCAGGAACCAAAGAGACTACTCCCACCTGGCCAGCACCCTTGTAATGACCTCCGGGTGAAAGTCTTTTCTCGTTGAAGCTAGTCCAAAAATTATTGGAAAAGTTACTGCTCCCTCAAATACACAGACATCAATACAAAGCCAACGGAACCACAAAAAAGCAAGGAAACATGACACTACCAAAAGTATGCAATAATTTTTCAGTAACTGATCCCAAAGAAATAGAGATCTGCAAGTTACATAAAAAAGAATTCAAAATAACTTTTTTAAGGAAGCTCAGTGAGATTCAAGGGAACACAGATAAATAAGCCAATGAACTCAGGAAAAGATACATGAGTGAAACAAGAAGTTCAACAAAGAGATAGAAGTCACTAAAAAGACCCAAAACAGAAATCTGGAGCTGAAGACGACAATGAATGGAAATGAAAAATGCAACAGAGAACTTCAATGGCAGGCTCAGTCAAGCAAAAGAAATAATCTGTGAACTTGAAGACACATCTCTTGATTATTGAGTCAGATGAAAAAAAAAGGAAATAAGATGAAAAAGAGTGAAGAAAGCCTACATGCATTATAGGCCATCATCAAGAAAAAAAGTAATATTTGCATTATAGAAATCTCCCAAGGAAAAGAGAGGGAGAAAGGGACAGAAAACTTATTTAAAGAAATATGGCTTAAAACTTCCCAAATTGGGGGAGAGATATAGCTATCTACGTACATGAAGCTTAAAAATCCCTGAACAGATTCAACACAAAGAGATCTTTACTAAGACATGTTATAATCAAACCCTCAAAAAACAAACACAAAGAAAGAATTTTGAAAGCAGTGAGAGAAAAAAACTCATCACATATAATAGAACCCCAATAAGGCTATCAGCAGATTTCTCAGCAGAAACCTTGCAGTCCAGGATAGAGTGAGCAATTCCATTTACAATAACATCAAAAACAGTGAAATACTTACGAATACCTTTAACCAAAGAAATGTAACACCTATACATTGAAAATTTTAAGATAT
Source organism: Equus quagga (assembly GCF_021613505.1). Lineage (NCBI taxonomy): Eukaryota > Metazoa > Chordata > Mammalia > Perissodactyla > Equidae > Equus > Equus quagga. The sequence continues at coordinate 48,104,236 of NC_060269.1, read as the reverse complement.
AGTTGAAAGAAAGTGAGGAAGACACAAATAAATGGAGAGATATCCTGTGTGTTCTTGGATTAAAAAAAATAATATTGTGAAAAAGTCCATACTACCCAAGGAGACCTACAGATTCAATGCATTCTTTATCAAAATTCTAATAGCATTTTTCACAGATAGAGAAAACGATCCTAAACTTTGTATGGAACCACAAAAGACTCCAAATAGCCATGGAAATTTTGAGAAGAAGAATAAAGCTGGAAGCAGCACACCTGATTTCAAACTATATTAAAAATTATAGTAATTAAAATAATACTGTAAAAATAGGCACAAAGACCAGTGAAACAGAATCAAAACCCCAGAAATAAGCCCATGCATATAAGGTCAACTAATTTTTGACAAGGGCACACAGAATACACAATGGAAAAAGATCTCTTCAATAAATGGTGCTGGAAAAATTGGATATCCACATGCAAAATAATAAAACTGGACTTCTATCTTACAACACCCACAAAAATTAACTCAAAATGGACTAAAGACTTACATGAATCAGGAAAACTACTAGAAGAAAACATAGGAAAAAGCTCCTTGACATTGTCCTTGCTTGTGATTTTTTGGATAAACACCAAAAGCACAAGCAACAAAAGCAAAAATAAACAAGTGGGATTAGCTAAAACTGAAAAGTTTCTGCACCACAAAGAAAACAAACAACAAATTAAAAAGGCAACCTACAGAATGGGAGGAAATATTTGCAAATCATATATGTGTTAAGGAGTCAATGTTAAAAATATATAAAGAACTCATACAACTCAATAACAAAAAAAAAGCAAATGATCGAATTTAAAAATGGGCAAAGGACCTAAATAGATAATTTTCCAAAGAAGACATCCAAATGGCCAACAGGTATGGGAAAAGTTCCCCCAAATCACTAATCATCAGGGAAATGCAAATCAGAAGCACAATGAGATATCACCTCACGCCTGTTATAATGGCTGTTATCTAAAAGACAAAAGCTAACAAGTGTTTGAGAGGATGTGGAGAAAAGGGAACCCTTGTGCACTGTTGGTGGAAATGTACATTGGTACAGGCATCGTAGAAAACAATAGGGCAGTTCCTCAAAAAATTAAAAATAAGACTACCATATGTTCCAGCAATTCCACTTCTGGGCATATATCTGAATGAAAAGAAATCATTATCTTGAAGAGATATGTGCACTCTCAGGTTGATTGCAGCATTATACACAATAGACAAGACATAGAAACAACCTAAGTGTCCACCAACACTTGAATAGAATTTGAAAATGTGGTACATATACACAAGGGAATATTATTCAGCCATTAAAAAAAAAAGGAAATCCTACCATTTGGGACAACATGGATGAACCTGGAGAGCATTATGCTAAGTGAAATAAACCATACAGAGAAGACAAATGCTGTATGGTATCACTTATATGTGGAATATCTAAAAAAGAAAAAAAAAGCCAATTTCATAGAAACAATAGAATGGTGGTTGCCAGGTATTGGGGAAAGGAGAAATGGGGAAAGGTAGGTCAAAAGGTACAAATTTTCAGTTCTAAGAAGAATACATTTTAAGGATCTAGTGTACAACATAATAACTATACTAAACAATGCCCTATTATATACTTGGAAAGTTGCTGAGAGATCTTAAGCATTCTCATCACACAAAAAGAGAGTAACTATGTGGCATGATAAATGTGTTAATTATCTCGATCCTGGTATTCATTCCACAATGTATGTATTTGCAAAAATATATAGTATCATTACGTTGTCACTTTAAATACATAAAATTATATTTGTCAGTTATTCCTCAATAAAGTTGAAGAAAAGGAAACAATTGTAAACATCAGGCCCTAGGCCTTGGTGATCTTTTGGTTAAAATCAAGCTGATATCATGATAACTGTTACCACCTTCCTTCCTAAGCAGGAATGAAAATCCTATCAAATACTCTTCTACTTTTTTTAAGGAGATCTCGATTGAGGAGCTCATCTTTTTAAAATGGCAATGTATCTCCTAGTTTGGCTGTGATCTCATGTAATCACATTTGCTTGAAAATGCTGCTGTACATGCCATGGTCATTGTCCCCTAGAGACTTCTATGAACCCAAAGTTTGAGGATGTAAGTAGGGGAAGCTAGATCACGACTTTGGGTCGTCTGAAATGAGATAATATATGTAAAGAACGTAAAAACTGCTTGCCAACTAGTGAGACTGATATAAGTGCTTTAACTTTTCTTCTTTTCCTCCCCCTCCCCGTCATCCTCCTCTCCCATCTCCTCCTCCTCCTCCACCTTCTTATTTTTTATTCCCCAAGCCTCAATCTCCTTTTAATAGACAATTGAAACCTTCTCTCTGCCCACTGGGATGGGCAATCGGTACATTGACGCTTAGACTTCCCCATCATGCCCCTCAGTTGCCTGTGCCCAGAGTTTCTTATAATAGTTTGGATTTTCCTGGGATACCCAGCTATAAGTTTGTATATTTTCTACACTGCAAGATATAGTTTTCTTATACAAAGTATATTCTCAATAATAAATGTTAGCTATTTATCAGTAGCCTCTGTAAAATATATATTACTAGAAAAAGCATATTATACTCCAGATCACTAGAAATTTAAAAATCAAATCATTAGATTCCTATAACAATTATTACTTATGATCTGTTTACAGACTTAATAAATTACAAATCCAAATCTATTGAAGGATAAACATAAAATGGAAAGAGCTCTAATGTAATTTCCATGTCAAAATCATTAATTAGTGATTTGTATTTCTATTTATTCCAAATCCTTTAATTAGTGGTTTGTGTTAGGAAAATCATCATTATTTTTCACACTCCAAAAATACACTGTAAAAACTGTAATAATAAGCGGCATGTTTATTTAATTTAAATGGCTCTTTACCAAATATATTCAGCTATAATGCTTAAAGGGGCATACATTTTCTTCTGGAAACAGGAGAGAATTTTCTTGAATACACTTTTATATAATCCTTATGTCTAAAGAAGTATATAGTTGAGCTATGCTTAACTATTCACAGTTCATCCCAAAGGATTAAATATTTTACAATTCTATGCTTTTGCACAGCTTAATGCTCCTTTCCGCAGAAAATTATTTTCCTATCTTTTAATTCTTACCTCATGCAATACTTTCATCATGAATTCTACCTTTGCACCAGTCAGCATAGACAATTGCTCCTCCCATTCTTGTTTATACATCATCCTATAAATTCTTTATCATTGTTTTTTAATTGATAGTTATGTCTCTCCAGAGAGAATGTGAAATTCCGAGTTCAGAAATTTATGTTATTCATTTTTAGTCTCTGTCTCGTAGCACAGTGCTGATCCTGCATATTCTAAACAAACTGCTAGTCGAGGAGTGAATAGTTTAGTATGTCAGAATTTTATTAAAGTGGTAACATGATCATAAGAAGATTAATACATTCCAATCATATTTCAAATTCCTTTACACAAAAATGAGATAAGTGGATAAAAGATCTGAAAGCCAATTGGAATGTGTATTATAAATTTAAAAAATGCAATCTCCCCATTTTCTTTTTAGGAAAGAATCATAAATAATATTTCAAAAGTTACAATAGTATATCTTTTAAATGTTTCCAAGTTTATGCTGGACATCCTTCACAATGGAATGTTGTCTACAATACATAATTAAGACTTCTTTCCATTTCATATTTATAACCTCAAAAAAGTGGCCTATCAACATATATTAATTCTAGATTTTCCACATATTTCAACTCACAGTCTAGTAGCATAAAAAATGATGCTGTAAGAAGGGTCTACAGAATTATCATTTTTGTCTGAAGGTTATAGCTTAGGTAAAAGGAATTTCCTTTCTCCTAGCAGTTTTTTAAAAATTCTCAAATCCATATTCATTGTGAAATAAATAAATAATTTTATAATTTATTGTTTATATATGAGTGTACCATGTGTGGGCTTTTTAGTGCATAATTTCACTTTTGATTATTTTAATTACGTGCTATGCTTATCTGAGTCTTTGCATTATTTCCTATCTAACATATCTCATTACCTAATTTCCCCTTTCTACATGTTATTTTTTTTGCCCTGAATGCTCACAATTCCTTCACTTAGTTAAATGCTGTTCATCTTTTAAGATCCAGTTAGCTTATATCTTTCATAAGTCCATCAACCAAAGATGTCCTTTGTGACACTTTGGGCAAATTCTTATTGTTTGCATCTGACACGATATGTGGTGATTGTTTATGCATATGTCTTATCCATTTAACTTGAACACAAACACTCTTGGTAAAAAGAAAAATCAGAAAAAAATTTCTGATGTTTACTGTTAGATTTAAACCATGAATGTAATTATATATTTCCCATAGTAATCACAATTTTATTTTCAATGTAAATATAAGTAAATTTCCACCATAAGACTTCTAACTTAATATTTAAAATCAGAATATGTATGCAATAAAAGCTTAATACAAATATTATTGAACATTGAACAGATTTTGTGAGTAAATTCTGTTCTAGTTTTAACGTTTTTTTTAAAGTCTAGTGCATGTCTCGATACCTTCTTATGGACTTCAGAATTTGAAGTGATATTAAGAATATCCATCAATCCAATATCAATTTCTCTTCATCTTTTCCTCCTTAAAATCACATAAACATAGCTAATATGAGTCTATAATAAGGAGCAACTGTAATTTTGACATTGGAATTAATGACTTAACAGCAACATATTAAGGCAAAAGAGAAGCAGATGGAATTGTACAAGTTGTATTTTAAATATGTATATAGATCTAGAGGTATCTGTGTGTGTGTGTATAGTAACAAATAATTAAATTTTTATGAATCTATATGTTAGACTATTAATATATCTCATGACATTTCTTATAAAAGTAAGAAAATTACTTTCACTTCTTCATGAATCACTGAAATATACTTGTTGCCCAACTCTAATAACTTTACTATCCCAACTGTATGCTATCATACCACACTATTTGCTGTTTTGTAGTCTTACCCTGCAGTGTCTTGGATCTGTAACTTTGTTCATGCTCTATCTTCTACATAGATCCTCTTCTTCTCTTTGCTGTAGATATAAACTACTTATTCTTACAATCTGACCTTATTTCTGTGTATTTCCTAATTTTCTACATTCTCAAAGCTTCCTGTCACCTGCCTAAGAAATAATCATTGTTAACTTTACTGGGCTGTCTAGATTTTATACATAATTCCACTATTGGATGTCACATTTTATTTCACATATTTTTGTGTGTGTGCCTATTCCTCCACCACACTGTTAAATTCTAGAGTTGAGAGAATCTGTTAGGAACAGTGCTTATTCTCTTGCAGATGCTCTTCCAGCCTCTGTGGGTATACCAGTGGAGACTGCAAGGTGCCTTTGCTCATGGAACACACATTCCAGTGAGAGGAACATGCAGTGCACACATAAATACATATTGTTCCAGGAAGTGGTAATTTCTGTGAGGAATGAACAAAAAGAAAAGGAAATCAAATCGCAATGGGGGTGCTATTTTTGATAGACTGGCAGGCATAAAGTTTGTTGAAGAGGTGACATTGGATCAAGAACGTGATTCACATTCCAAGGGAAGATATTTTAAATAAAAGATAAGAAGATTGTGATTAAACTAAGTAAGACTGAAAATTCATCATTACCTTTTACGAAAAATACATCTATATCTCCAAGATTTAGAAGGCTAGATATGATACATTATGCGTGTCAATATCTCTTATTTTCCAGGCATTTTATAATTAAATTGCCACCAGCAAAATATGTTTCTGAGAAAGAGAGAGAGTGTGTGTGTGTGTGTGTATAGAGCGCCTGGGGGAGGGAAGCTCATGGGTACAGGGGTATGCATGCATCAGAATGGCAAAGAGATTTTTTACAAGATTATGATTAAGTGACCCTACTGAAATAGTCTTCTATTCCCAATTTCCAGAAATTTACTATCCATATTACTTAATAGCTTTATTAATTATTAAAAAACTTTAATATTTTATATTTTCACCATCTAGTACATGGAAATGTTAAACAAATATGTTGAACAAGAGTATTCTACTGCAAATTAGCACTTTAAACTTTCGGTTGATGGTATTTGTCTGGGAAACAGTATTTACATCAGAGAAAAGGGAAGAGTTCTAAGAAGTAAACTAGGAAGACTTGTAAAATGAACAATGTTTATATATTTGCCGCCAAATTTTATATTTATATATACTTTCTTTCTGCTCATTGACTGTTTTTGCTATTAGGATCTATTAGTGATTATTCATGAGTTTAATATTACCTACACTTACCTGAGCTTCTATAGCACTAATGTGTGTGTGTGTGAATATATATATACCTTTAGTGAATGATGACATCAATTTACTTTAAGAACAAGTATGAGTGGAGCCAGCATCAAGATGGCAGGGTAAAAGGCCTCTGAACTCACCTCCTCCCACAGATGCAACGAATTTACAACTATTCTTGGAACAATTATCCTTGAGAGAGAACTGAAAACCGGGTAAAAAGAATCCCCACAATAAGTGACAGTGCTGACCTAGATGGAAGAGGCAGAAATTCCTCTCTTGAGAGGAAAAAGCCACCTAGTAGCCATGGCACTTCATGGCTGACTGGGAGTGATATTAAGGTATTAACCTTCTCTGGAGAAGTGAGGGATCTGAGTAAGAGAGCTTTACCACAATAAGCAGCTTTTGGACTCAGCACAACTGAGACAAGTGTCATAATACCTGGCTTTGTTGGCTATTAACAACAGTGGGGAATACTCGCAGAAAAGCTATCAAACATAAGGGAAAGAATTGCCTGCTCTTAAAGGACCCACACACAAATTCACCCATTTTGGAATGTAACCTAAACTCACAAGAAAAAATTGTGCGGAGTCTTTGGTGAAAACTGACTTGCTTGATGGTCTTTGGGTGCATGTCAGTGAGAGGTGAGACCTCCCCAAGCTAGGACCACTTCCCCAGGTACTGCGATGGCAGCAGCCATTACTGTGATCTAGTACAAGTGTACTGACCAAGGTGCTGGCAGACACCATTGGAGTTCCTATCTTTGCCTTTTAGCACAGAGGTCAGCCCTACCCACTAGAGCACTGATTAAATCCAGCTCAGCCAGAGCAGGTAGCTTGCCGTAGGAACTGACTCAACCTAACAGCAAGTCCTTGGGCAACTTGTGGGCCCACATATGTAAGGTGTGTTAGGTGAGTAGGTCTACCTCAGCTGGGCAGGATGTGCAAGAGGGGTGGGCCTGTGTTGGTGGTGTTTGTGGGCATCTGCAGTGGGGGAGTGGGTCTGCTTCAGTGAGTCAGGGTGTGCACACAGGGCAGAAATGTGTTGATGGGGTGTGTGTTGACCTGTGGATGGTAGGGTTTGTCAGCTGAAGCAGACTTGTACTTCTCAAACAGCCTCATAGGGGATCAGCCTCACCTTCTAAAGCCAGAAACAATTGGATGCTCCCATGCCTGGGGCCAGCTCCACTTAGCTGCACTTCTGAGAGAGCTGACAACAGCCTTGCAAACCAGAGGCTTACAGCAATTGTGAATCCCTGAGTCTAGCAACGATCCATCCTGGGGGCCTACTCACTTAACAGAAAAACTGCAACAGAAATGTGCTATTGGACCTTGAAGCCAACTGTGCTCAGGTTCCCCATGCCTGATAAAGTGACTGAAAGGATCACAGCAGCCACACACAGCTGAGCCTTGCAACCAGCCAGCCAAGAAGACAGCCTAGCCTCCCTGGCCACCTACAGTCACAGCAACCCTGCTACAATAGAAGGACACATGTAGCCCACACAGGGGTCACTCCTGGAAGATTTGGAACTGGTTATGAGAGGAAACACACTGCTGGGCCTCATAAGGCATCTTTTACATAAGCTCACCTCTCTAAGATCGGGAGACATGGCTCATTCACCTAATAGATATAAGCACAGATAAAGAGGTAAAATGAGGAGACAAAGGGATATGTTCCAAATAAGGAAACAGAACAAATTTTCAGAAAAACAACTAAATGAAACAGAGATAAATTTACCTGATAAAGAGTACAACCTAATAGTCATAAGGCTGCTCACCGATCTTGGGAGAAGAATGGATGACCTCAGTGAGAACTTCAACAAAGAATTGGAAAATATTTTTAAAAACAATAAAAATGAAGGTTACAATAACAGAAATTAAAATTTCACTAGAGGGACTCTAAGAGAGTGGAGGATACATAAGAACAGAGCAGTGAGCTGGATGAAAGACCAGAGGAAATCATCCAAGCTGAACAGATAAGATAAAAAAGAATTAAAAAGAATGAGGACAGTCTAAGGGAACTCTGGGATAACATCATGTGCACTAACATCCATATTATAAGTGTCCCAGAAGGAGAAGAGAGAGATTAAGGGGTAGAGAATCTATTTGAAGAAATAATAGCTGAAAACTTTCCTAACCTAAGGAAGGAAATGGACATCTGGATACAGCAAGCACAGAGAGCACCAAACAAGAAGAATCCAAAAGTACCAGCACTGAGACACTTTATAGTTAAAATGTCAAGAATTAAAGATAAAGAGAGACTCCTAAAAGCTGAAAGAGAAAGAGAACAAGCTACACACAAAGGAAACCCCATGATGCTATCAGCTGGCTTAACAGCAGAAACTTTACAGACTAGAAGGGACAGTCATGATATATTTAAAGTGATGAAAGGAAAAAATCTACAGCCAAGAATACTCTAAATTGCAAGGTTATCACTCAAAATGGAGGGAGAGATAAAAAGTTTTATAGACTAGTGAAGACTAAGGGAGTTTATCACCAAGAAACCAGCCTTACAAGAAATGATAAAAGAACATATTTAGGTGGAAAAGAAAAGACCACAAATATGAATAACAAAATTATCAAAAAGAAAACAAAACAATAATATCACTGGTAAAGACAAAAACACAGTAGAGGTAGCAGATCAACCACCTGTGAAACTAATAGGAAGGTCAAAAGAAAAAAAGTACTAAATTTATCCTTTTCCAAAATAAGAGGTTAATGGAAACACAAGCACAAAAAAGAGGTTAGATGTGATGTCAAAATCATAAAATGTGGAAGGAGGGGAGTAAAAGAGCAGAGCTTATAGTAACAGGTCAAACTTAAGAGATCATCAACTTAATACAGATTGCTATATTCATAGGTTATTATATATGATTCTCATGGTAACCACAAACCAGAAAGCTATAGTAAATACATAAAAGATTAAGAAAAATAACCCAAACAAAATACTAAACAAAACCATCAAACCACAAGGGAAGGGATCAAGAGAAGAAGAAAAGAACAGAGAAAAACTATTAAAACACCCAGAAAAAAAGTAACAAAATAGCAATAAGTACATTCTTATCAATAGCTACTTTAAATGTCAATGGACTAAATGCTCCAATCAAAAGGCATAGGAAGGCTGATTGGATTAAAATAATGAGACCCATATAGATGCTGCATACAAGAGGCACACTTCAGACTTAAATATGCTCACAAACTGAAAGTGAAAGGATGGAAAATGATACTCCATTCAAATAGCAAGGAAAAGAAAGCTGAGGTAGCAATACTTACATCAGACAAAATAGACTTTAAAACAAAAACTGTAACAAAAGACAAAGAAGGGTACTACATAATGATAAACTGAACAATATCCAACAAGAGGATGCAACACTTATAAATATTTATGCAACCAATATAGGAGCATCTAAATATGTAAAGCAACTATTAATAGTCATAAAAGGAGAAAAAGACAGCAACACAATAATAGTAGAGGACTTTAACACTCCACTTACACCAATGGATAGATTATCCAAACAGAAGCGCAGAAGGCCAGAAACATTGGCCTTAAAAGACATGTTAGACCAGATGGACTTAGTAGATATATACAGAATACTCCATCCAAAAACTTCAGGATATACATTCTTTTCAAATGCACATGGAACATTCTTGAGGATAGATCACATACTAAGCCACAAAGGAATTCTCAATAAATTAAAGAAGATTGAAATAATAACAATCATCGTTTTTGACCACAACAGTATGAAACTAGAAATCAACTACAGGAAGAAAATTGAAAAAGCCACAAATACGTGGAGATTAAACAAAATGCTACTGAACAATGACTGGGTCAATGAAGAAATCAAAGGAGAAGTAAAAAAAAAAAAAACTTGGAGACAAATAAAAGTAAAAATACTACAAGCTAATATTTATGGGATACAACAAAGGTGGTTCTAAGAGGGAAGTTTATAGTAATACAGGCCTAACTCAACAAACAAGAAAAATCTCAAATAAATAATCTGACATTGCACTTACAGGAACTGGAAAAAGAAGAACAAATAGAGCCCAAAATTGGCAGAAGGAAGGAAATAATAAAATCAGAGCAGAAATAAATGAAATAGAGACTAAAAAAACAGTAGGAAAAAATCAATGAAATGAAGAGCTGGCTCTTTAAAAAGATAAACAAAATTGAGAAGTCTTTGCTAGACTCAAGAAAAAAGAGAGAAGACTCAAATAAACAAAATCAGAAATGAAAGAGGAGAAATTACAATGGAAACCTCAGAAATACAAAAGATTATACAAGAATGCTATGAAAAGCTATACTCCAACAAACTGGATAATCTAGAAGAAATGGATAAATTCTTAGAATCATACAACCTTCCAAAATTGAATCAAGAAGAAATAGAGAATTTGAATAGACTAATCACCAGTAAGGAGATTTAAACAGTAATTAAAGACCTCTCAAAAAATGATAGTCCGGGACCAGACCGCTTCCCTGGTAAATTCTACCAAACATTCTAAGAAGATTTAATATGTATCCTTCTCAAACTCTTCCAAAAAATTAAAGAGGCAGGGAAGCTTCCTAACTCATTATATGAAGCCAACATTACTCTGATACCAAAACCAGACAAGGACAACACAAAAAAAGAAAATTACAGACCAATGTCCCTGATGAACATTAATGCAATAATCCTCAACAAAATACTAGCAAAACAAGTACAGCAATGAATTAACATGATCATACAGCATGATCAAGTGGGATTTATTCCAAGGATGCAGGGATGGTTCCACACCCACAATCAATCAACATGATAGACCACATTAACAAAATGAAGAATAAAAATCACAAGGATCATCTCAATAGATGCAGAGAAAGCATTTGACAAAATGCAGCATCCATTTATGATAAAAACTCTGAATAAAATGGGAATAGAAGGAAAATATCTCAACATAATAATGGTCATGTATGACAAAACCACAGCTAATATCATTCTAAATGGAGAAAACACTGAAAGATATCCCTTAAGAACAGCACCCAGACAAGGATGTCCACTTTTACCACTCTTATTTAACACAGTATTGGAAGTTCCAGCCAGGAATCCAAACAGGAAAGGAAGAAGTGAAATTGTCAGTATTTGCAGATGACCTGATTTTATATATAGAAAATCCTAAAGAATCCACCAAAAAACTTTTAGAAATAATAAATCAATATGGTAAAGCTGCAGGAAAGAAAATCAACATACAAAAATCAGTTGCATTTCTATACACTAAGAATGAAATAGCAGAAAGAGAAATTAAGAATACAGTCTCATTTACAATTGCAAAAAAAAGAATAAAATACGTAGGAATAAATTTAACCAAAGAAGTAAAAGACCTATACACTGAAAACTACAAAAATTGTTCAAAGAGATTGAAGACACCAAGAAATGGAAAGATATTCCATGCTTTTGGACTAGAAGAATTAACAGTGTTAAAATGTCCATACTTCCTAAAGCAATCTACAGATTCAATGCAATCCCTGTCAAAGTTCCAAAAGCAATTTCACAGAAATAGAGCAAGAATCCTAAAATTTATATGGAGCCGCAAAAGACCCCAAATAGCCAAAGAATCCTGAGAAAAAAGAATAAAGCTGGAGGTATCACACTCTCTGAGTTCAAAATACACTACAAAGCTATAGTAATCAAAACAGCATGGTACTGACACAAAAACAGACACCCATATCAATGGAACAGAATTGAGATTCCATAAATAAACCCATACATTTATGCACAGCTAACTTTCGACAAGGGAGCAAAGAACATAGAACGGAGAACGGAAAGTCTTCTCAATAAATGGTCTTGGGGAAACTGGACAGCCACATGCAAAAGAATGAAAGTAGGCCGTTATCTTACACCATACATAAACATTAAGTCAAAATGGATTAAAGGCTTGAAACCACAAAACTCCTGGAAGAAAATGTAGGCAGGACATTCTTTGACATTAGTCTTAGCGGTATCTTTTTGAATATCATGTCTCCTTAAGTAAGGGAAACAAAAGAAAAAATAAACAAATGAGACTACATCAAATTAAAAAGCTTCTGCACAGCAAAGGAAACCATCAACAGAATAAAAAGACCACCCATCAACTGGGAGAAAATATTTGCAAAACATATATCCAATAAAGTGTTAATATCCAAAATATATAAAGAAATATTCTTTTTAAAATGTTTTATTCTTTTTTCTTTTGGTGAGGAAGATTGCCCCTGAGCTAACATCTGTGCCAATCTTCCTCTATTTTGTATGTGGAATGCTGCCACAGCATCGCCTGATGAGCAATGTGTAGGTCAGTGCCTGCGGTCTGAACCTGCGAACTCTGGGCCACTGAAGTGGAGCACACAAACTCAAGCACTACACCATCAGGCTGGCCCAAGAAATATTCTTAATACTATCTTCTAGAGTGATAACATTCTGCTCATTTAAAGGACTAGCAAGCTGTGCATTGATGTTATTTGGCCACACTCTGGTTTGCCCAGATGCTTTAAGGACATGACATCTTATTTTTAAAGCTGCTATATACCTCAAATTGAATTAATTTTACACTAGCTTAGCTAAGTTACATTTATGTTCTTTTTAAAAAATCTATTTAAGAGATCATATCATACAATCATATTTCTTCTGAATCTGTACTTCTGCCCAGCTTGCTTTTGCTATACTTTATAATACTGTCTGCAAGGGTAATTGCCCACTTCTAACACTGAGCTCGATTTCAGGGAGTCTGTTTAAGTAATTAATACAACACTTTGAGATTCTTCCAAGAAATAGTTTAATACAATGTAAAACATGAATGGTTTCCTATTATTTAGTTTTGATACTTCTCCAAAATATATTTCTTAAGACAAACTCACTATATTGGAAAATCTTTTGAAAGAATATCAAAGTTGAGTTATAGATAGACATTGGCATTCTGCTATCATGGAGAAAACCTGAGCTTTCCTAATGTAAGAATGTTTTTCAAATGTATCATGTGCACAGGATAACAAATCTTTCTGACCTCTTATGAGTTCTTTTGTAATGAAATAATCACAATTTTTCCTTAACATTTCCTCATTAAGAAAATTGACATTTAAAATATGGACTAACACTTTGTAAAATAAAGTTGAGGAAAACATATACTGCCAGGTGGAATACTGCAACATTTTAGTCATAGACTCAAGTTGAGACATTTATTACTTTGAAAATCCTGAATTATGCATATCATTCTCTACTGACAAGGTTGTAATATGAGTTTGGCAGAGTAGTTTATTCTTGTTTCCTCCTTACTTTACAAGTCTGTTTCCATTCTTCCCATTAAATTAATTACTAATTTGTTTTCTTTAAATACATGCTTCTTAAACATTTCCAGTTTGTAGAATATTTAATGATGTTTTCATTGGTAATTTATAATCATGTACAATTATATAAATAGAGAACTGGGTTTTAACAAACAAATATAATAAAATATATCAGTGAGTGTTAAGTCTATTTGACTCTGATTAAAATAATGCTAAATCACTATCACTACAAATTTATGATGGCAAACTCAACTAGGATTTCCATAATACCAAGCTATCCTACTCACCTACTTTCACAAAAACTAGCACATTTACAATCTCCTCTACTCCTTCAAATTTCTGACAAACCACTCTACCCCACCACTCAGCCGACTTCCCATCTGTTATATAAAGAAAGTAAATCATCACAGATTGAACATGTTCAATTCATCCTCTCAAACCTACAAACCTCCTGCATCTATGCCATGCTTTTTTGGTGCCCATCTGTTATATTACAGGAACTGGTTCTCCTTCTATCTAAATTTTGCCCCCATTTATGATCTATGTCATATCCACCCTTGCAATAACTTTATAAAATCAGGCATGTCATCTTTCCCTTTTATCTTAATCCTTTCCATTTCTAATATGTATCTCTTATCATTTAGACATTCTCAATACTCACCGATATAAATAATATATTATAAAATTAAACAAAAAGAAAAATGAATAAAAATAAACACAGTACCTCTATAGACTTCACTTTATTCTCCAGCTGCACACCATCCCAGGCTTTTCTTTCCTAGTCAGGTTTCTCCCATTCCATTTTTACCACTTCATACATTTCTCTATCTCTTTCCTTCCTTGAATAGCTTAAATTTGACTTCTACGTTCATACACCACCACAAAAGTGTTTTCTCTAAGTCATTAATTCCATCCATGTCAACAAATCTAATAGGCATTGTCTTAGAAATAATTGTACTTGACCTTTCAGAAGCATTTTATACTATTGAAAATTTTCCTTTTACATAATATATTCCTTGGGATTCTATGATTCTATTTTCTCCTGGGTGTTTCTCCTATAATTTGTCTATCCCTTATTTTCACTTATTGGCTAATTCAACTTTATATTTTTCTTAAATTTTTTCCAGTACTCAGTTCTAGATTATTCAGCTCTGCTATGTATTCTCCAGATGCAGTACTGATGATCTACACACAGGCTGGTGATTGCTAAATTTATGCTTGTCTTGTTGAAATATTTCCCATGAGTTCTAGACATTTTAACTGTCTGCCTACTTTCCATCCTCATAGTGATAATCAATGTAAAGTCAAAGTCAATATGTTCAAAAATAAAACCCATGAAAATTTCAGACTTTTTATCTCTTAAGAGATGGAATAGACAAAGATGACTCTAAGGGTCTGTGTAACTAAAGGATGGAGAGATGAGGAAGACAAGAAGATGGCCAAAGAAGTAAGAGAAGATCAGAAGTTCAGTTTTGGACATGACAAGGGGGCTGTCATTAGATATCCAAGTAGAGATGTCAAAAATACAGTTGAATATGAGTCTAAAGTTCAATGGTGAGGATTGGCTAGAGACATAACTTTGAGAGTCCTTAAGAAAAGAATGACACTTAAAGCCAGAAGACTAGGTAAGATGGCTGAAGGAATGAGTTATGTGGAAGAAAGATAAAGGCTCAATGTCTAGGAAATTAGTATTTAGAAATTGAGGAAATGAGGAGGAATCAGTACAGGAGATAGTACAGCAATGGACAGACAACAAGAGAAATATTCAGAGTGGAACAGTACTAGAAGGCCCGTGAAGAAGGGATAAAAGTATTTCTTTTTCAGCCACCTTTCTCATTTTAATTAGAGGTAACTCCATCCTTTCAGTAGCTCAGACCCTTGCAGTCACCCTTATCTGTTCTATATCTCACACCCAACATGTATTGTATCAGCAAATCTTGCCAGCTTTAACTGATATTGCAACTCTACTTCTACTGCACTGTTCTATGCCATTATCACCTTTCACTTGCATACCACAAAACCCTCTTTTCTGGTCCCCCTAATTTTTTCCATGTCCTGTTCAACCTATTCCCAATGGTCAGTATGATTCTATTTGAATGTAAATCAGATAGTGTTACTCCTCTGAGAAGAAACTTTCAGTGTTTTCTCAACCCTCTCAGTGTAAAAAACCAAAACTTAACAAATGCCGCAAGTACAATTTTATCTCACCCCTATTGCCTCTCTGATTGCATTTTCTACTAATCTCCCCTTACTCAGTCCTGTCTAGTCACAATGGTCTCCTTCATATTTTTGGCCATTCCAAGACCTCTTGTACGTCATGAAATTTGCAATTGTTTTTCTCTTCTAGAACACGTTTCCCCCAGATACATGCTTGGATCATCCTCTCATCTCACTCAGAATTTTATTCAAAAGTCATTTTATCATTGTAGACCTATGTAAAATTATAGCAACTCACTCTAAAACTCAGATTTTTATTTTTGAGGAAGACTAGCCCTGAGCTAACATCTGCCAATCCTCTTCTTTTTGCTGAGGAAGACTGGCCCTGAGCTAACAACCTTGCCCATCTTCCTCTATTTTATATGTGGGACGCCTACCACAGCATGGCTTGCCAAGTGGTGCCATGTCCACATCCAGGATTCCAACCAGTGAACCCCGGACCGCTGAGAAGCGGAATGTGTGCACTTAACTGCTGCACCACCGGGCTGGCCCCTAAAACACATATATTTTTTGTATTTGAGCAAGAATCTCTTTCCCCCACTCACTCACCTTTCAGGAAATATCTATTATCATTCAAAGCACTAGAGTTAAAAGAACCCCATTCTGAATATCACTGATTGATATTTCCTTTTCTAAATAGAACTTAATATCATTATTGAGTATGTTTCATAAGGACATGATTTTTTTCTGTTTTGTTCATACCTTATAGCCTTATCACCTGGAACAGTGTCTGGCACATAAAACTGGTCTATACGTATTTGTTAAAAGAATGAATGACTAAATGAATGAATGATTGGCTAAGGAGGAGGAGAGAGATACAGAGAGATTTTTTTTTCACTAGCAATTACCTCTTTGGTTTTTAAGGCTGCTTGTCCTATAATTATGAAATAATATATTTTTAAGACATGTGATTTATATTTAAATTTTATTTTAAATGAACATCAGATACTCTAAATTAAAAATAAATCAAAACTGAAAAAAAAATCATTTCATTAACAAAAGACAGTACCAAATTCAAATACAAAGGCTGAAGAGTTAGGATAAGAGAATTAGAACACAGTCTTAAAGTCTAATAGAATCATACATTGCGTTAACTGGCTGAATAAATATAATCTGTTAATATGCACTTTTATTCTCAAAATCTGCCTATGGAATTAATGCTTGCAGCAAAATAAGTTCTTCATTTTTTTTACTATAGTTATAAATTTTACCAAAATTTATTGGCATTCATACAATTCTGCAGTTCAGTCTATACATACATATGTATGTATGTATAATTGCCACTTTTTATTAGAAACATATTTCAAAATTATTTTTAGTGTGAGACCCTGTAACTTTTAGACAGAGTAAACTGTGCTTGAATGCTTGAACATTAATTGAGAAGTTATAGAGTGCTCAATTTCTACTTAAAAACTTTAAAGCAAGCTAGTTCTTTTGGGGTTGCCTGGTAACTAATAAGGAGTATGTCAAATTGATAGATAGGTCTGACTGAAGCAGCCTTTGAATAAATAATAGAATTGTTGTCAACTTTAGCCTTAGAGAAGTGAGACATGGACCAATTCTAAGTTAAATTGAAGGGAAGATAGTTGAAACATCTTTTGTGTTTTTCTTCAGTGAATTCTCCACTGTTTGCCCTTAAACTTTCTCCTTTACCAACAATTTTTGATTAATGTAGTGATGTTGAAAGCAAATTCTGAAGACATCATTCAATATCTGTTGGAATTAACTGGAATGACCTAAGGCATTTGAGCCACATGATAATTTATTTATTATTCATTAATTATTTGTTTGTTTATAAATCCATATTTATATAATGTATTGGTTTCTTAGAGAAATTTATGTCCCCTAAGAATGATTACTACTCTGATAAAAGATTTGACATAGTATTTGTTAAGATGAGAACTGTGTTACAATGATTCGTGGGTATATGTACAACAAAACATTTTGACAAGTCTTTAGATATAGTTATACTATAGATATAGATATACTTTATATCAGGCTATTGATCACATACTTACAGATTTTGACCTATTTCTGTTTTAATTCCAGCAGGAAAAAAGTCAAGAA
This sequence comes from Equus quagga, assembly GCF_021613505.1. Classification (NCBI taxonomy): domain Eukaryota; kingdom Metazoa; phylum Chordata; class Mammalia; order Perissodactyla; family Equidae; genus Equus; species Equus quagga. The sequence continues at coordinate 48,086,379 of NC_060269.1, read as the reverse complement.
AGCTCAAGAATCAAAGGTAAGAAATGACTGTTTTAAGATCATAGTTTCAAAAATTCATGTAAGTATAGAAAAAACAAGATTTGATGCTACTTTGAAAATAAAAATGAGAAATAATGAAAATTCAAAAACGTGTGTGATTTTGAAGCCACTGTGAGCCTTTTGGGAATTCTCCAAAGCCAATGTGGATTCTCTATTGAAATTTCCTTTCATCATATAGTGCTTTTGGAAGCTTCAACACAGTTTTCTGTTTGTTCCCTGAATTGTTCTTGTGGAATTCCTCCACCAACCATTGTCCATAAGAGCTGGTGTTCTGTCACATCTATGATTCAGTGGATGAACCTTTTCAAAATGTATCTCATGAAGAACCATTTATAGTCACTGCTGTCTCATCTTATTTTCTATGAAAAAGCAAGAAACATTTATATATTAAAAGTTGACGTTAGCTTTTAATATGGCATAGGTAACTCTAGTTGGACATAGGGAGATTCTTTTCTCCATAAAGACATTCTTAAGTTTGAAGTTTACTCATTGAGATAATAAATTATTCTAGGTAATCCTTCAACAAAGCTTTCCACTAACTTTTGTTCCTCCTGATCATAGTGATGGAACTTCACAGATTTTTCCTGGGTTAATTCCTCTGGCCTCTCCATTTAGATGCTGGCACTTCTTATTCTACACTTTGGACATACTCGCCCACCTATCCCTCCCCAAATATGTCCTAGTACCAAGCCTGATTGTGGAGTGAAGCACAATTATGCTGTTTCTTTCCATCCTTTTTGCATGGGAAGATGAGTTTATTGTGTTTATTTTTTTCAGAGTTCTACAAAAATAAAAAAAATAGCTGAGGAGAAGTCACTAAGTTTGTGTGTACTGTTGAAATGAAGAAAGGGCATTTAACACTTCTGAGGCTCTCTAGATTGACGATACCATTCTTGCTTATTTATAACAAGTCAAAATAGAATCTTCTCTGCACATTTACCTGCAACTGACTGACATAATTTTTTTCCATGTTTGGTCATCTCTGAATGTCTGTATTACTGAAGAATATGAAAGACATACTTTTTTATTTTTCTACACATATTTTATTCAAATAAATTATGTAAGACTGCCCGTCTAGGGCTTTCCAAACTATCTGTGGTCTTTTTCAGAAAACTGAAGTAAGGCTTGTTATTGTATATGAGAAATTATTATAGTTATTTATCCTCAAAACACTCATATTAACTCAAATTTTTATGCTTTTCTGTTGCAAAAGGGAATTTCTATTCAGAGATGTGCTGTATGATGTGCATTTAAATAATATATGCATTTTAAGCACACTGAGTGAACATCTTCCTTCTCATGAAAGGTACTAGTGTTTCAGCTTAATCTTAAATCATATTTATAATTCTGTTCTGATTTAAATAAGTTTAGTATATCTTTCTTCTTGATGCTGTATTGCCTTGGGGTGCATAAATCATATCATCTGAAGTAGTAGAAATTATGTTTTTCCAACTGCTGTCTAGGAACATGTTTTCTTTTATAATGCAATAAAACTTTCAAGATGATGCTTGTCACTTCTTTCACTGTTCTTGGCTGACACTTGGTTCAGAACTCTCACATTATGGCTTCTAGACTATTGAATTGCAAGTAAATCAGAGATATATGGTTACATTAGGACTTGTTGCCAAGCTCTACTTAGAAGAACCCTATATTTTTCTTGACTATTTATGAGAATCTTCTGGAAAAGTTTTCTTACCGGAAATTAAGAATGGGCATTTAAAAATGTTTTTAAATATCAATATTAGGAGGAAAAGAAATTGAGTCATAAAAGCAATAGTTTATCCACTGGTAAATGATAAAAATTTTGAAAATCAAATATTGGACATTTCTTAACTAATTATTGAAATGGGAACTATGACCTTATTTGATACAAATCTCATCTAGTAATTTTTTAGACTTCCTGACTAATTGGTAATCTTATTTGTTAGAACATGTTTACGTACATTGTCAGAAGTGTATGCAGAGGAAGTCTTTAATCTTCTAATTTCCTGCTTAAATTCTTTCTAATTCTGTGCCTATTTCTCCTTGTAAAAACAATCCCAACCTCATGATACCAGTGACCTGAAATTACATTAAGGCACCAAGCACTCCCTGAAAATCCATCCCTCTTTCCTCTGTGTACAGAGAGATGTATATTGAAATGTTTAGAAACTTACAATTCACTCTCTAACTGATTGATTATTTGGCACTTGCACATGCTCTTATTCTAATATTGCTTTGAAATACCATAGAAATCCATGCTTTTACATATTCTAAATTATATTTCTATGGAATCTAACTGGCAAAATGAGCTTTGGTTCAACAGCAGTATGCCACTAGATTCTCAATTGATTTTTGTGTTTAGATTGCCTATTGTTAAACGAATTAGAGCCTAATCTCCATTTGTAACACAATTTTGAAGTTTACAATGTTTAAGATATCCTCCCTTAAAGTTGCATCGAAGATTAAAGCAGGAAAAAGAAGACAGTCCTACAGGTTTGAAAGAAAGATCAACTATTCGGGAAGCCATATTTCACACTGTTCTTCAATGACATTACAGATATGTTAAAATAGAGTACATCGTGGTTTAAAATCCATTGATAATTTTATAAATATTATTAGGAAATAATCTCCTTTGAAGAATAGTTCTAATGTAAGAAACACAAAAAATCAATTATCCTCTGCCAGTATTTCTCAGGGCAGTATTTTAATTTGTGATTAGTTTACTCTTTTACATTTAAGAGCATCTTTAGAATGCTCAGTGATGAAACAGTAACAGTTTCTAAGGAAAATTTAAATGATTTTTGCTTTAAAAATTCCATCAACTTAGTTATGTTTTTAATTTCCAAAAATAGTTTAAAATGTTTACTACAATTGAAGGATAATATCACCGTGGAAAGTGTGCGTATGGTTATGCTATAGCATGCTCCTGAGTATCTGCTTTAGCCTCGCTCTGTCGATAAAAGAATGTTTGACAGTTCGTTCACCAAAAAGGTCCAGTAGCTTTTATCACACAATTTTCCCCTTCTCTTTTTTCCAGCGGATACTCTTGGCTCTTCCCATCAAGAAGTGATAAAAATTAAGTATGTTCCCCTTTCATTGCTAGTTCTATTTTGGTTGAGACTTTACACTTGGGAGACACTGAGGATTAAAATTAGCTCTCTAATGGTCACTTACATGTTATTAACACTCATCTTTTCTTAAATATCTAATAGATATCAGACACTGTACTGAGCTTTTTACATATATTATCTCATTTTAATCCTCAAACACACGCTATTAGATAAGGTTTAGCATTTAAACATGACAGCATTTTGAGAAATCACATGCAAAGTAAATATCATTTTTGTTCTATTTTAAAATGGATAATATTTTATTTAATCAATTACCTATTGTACATTAGGTAAATTTAAAATACTGTTGTTAGCAATGCTTTTTACATTTTCATGAGTTGATATTTGTGAATTTTATTATTTATGTGTTATTTTTATTTAATGGCATGGTTGCAAGTATTTTCCCTACTGCCAATTTATATAAATACTGCTCAATGCTTTGTAACTTTAAGAAAAAAATAGATAATAAATGTGACATAGTAATGTTCTAAGGAACATATGTAAGAATTGTGCCAGCTTGGTCACTAAATACTTGTGATCTTTGATAACTGACTTAACCCCTCTACAAGTAATTCCTCTTTTATGGTGAATATTAGCCAACATATCCCATGATATCAAAAGTCCTTTATATATCTGAAATTCTGAGGCTTATACTTCTGTAAGGAAGTGGGACAATGCCATTATTACAAACATTTATCCTTCAAATCTACAATTCTCAATAGATTCTACATGGAAAATATGTCATGTACATTTATGTATATGTAAATGTTAAGTCGCACAATTGTGCTCCCTGTGGAACATACATTCTTATCTACATTGAACCATAAATAAAAACGTTGTTAATACCATATCTAATCAATTAAAGGTGTGTGTTTGGGTCAATAAATGCTTTTAAAGAACTGTGGAACCTGCAGTCTTTATACACACACACAAGTGCACAAAGGCATATACACACAATTTTCTATTTATTTTTATACAACTATGGGTTCAGATTCTCCTTTATTTCCTACATCTCAAAATTGGCAACTGAGAGCACTGAACATCATCTGATATATATAGGGATATATACATATATATATGTATATATAGATTGTATGAATATTCAGAGAGCTTTTCACTAGAATAATCTCACAGAGTTCCTGAGGTTAGCTCACTTCTTCAAGGTCAAGTAGCTAGTCAGGAACAGTAACGGATAGGAATAGATCTTTAAATTCTCGTTCCTAAAAGCCATTGGATACATTACGTTAATAAATGAAAATATTGCGTAAAACTGAAAGATGGTAATTTATATACATGAGCCCTTTATGAGACTTTTTGTCTAATTGTTGTATGTCTTTATGTTTAGGAAATAACATATAGCTAGTACAATAAGTAATACCTGAAATGGAGATTCTTGCCATTATGTGAATTTCAGAGTCTCTCTATTTTTAATGGATTACAGTATCATACACTATGAATATTAGGTTCTCTGGTATTCTGTTCAGAACACTATTGCTGAGATAAATTATTGTTTATAGGATTTATGAAAACTGTGGGTTCTGCCTATCTTATTCCATGGTTATAATCCTTAGGAAGTCCAAACACCTAAAAGACCAGAAAACTCAACCTCTAGAAAATGTCAACCAAAGGATTTATAGTTTTGTTTATTTGTTTGTTTTTGGCAACCGTTAATGCTGGATAAACCCCAGACAAGTGTATTTATGGCAGACTTTTGACAATAATTTTTAAAAAATAATTAAATACCGTAAAAGATGTGAAGGAACAATAATTGTTTTATATACGTTTTATGCCATAGCGATTGCATTATATCAAAACAATTCTATTTTCACTCTACTTGTTTTATTAAAAATGCACCTTTGAAATTAAATGGGGGTAAAATGTATTTTCATGGGTAATTATTGATTATCTTGCAGCAAAATATCAATGTTATATGTAGACAACTTAGTGTATGATTGGCAATTCTTTAATTACTAATATAAGCATCTCAAATATTTCAATCGATTTCACTTTACATCTAACTTAACTATATGAATATAAATTGGTTGTTGAGTAAGAAATCAATTAAAAATGTAATTCCCAATTATTATGAACACATTGTCAGATCTTCCGATTTCATTAGCTGACATCTGTTCCATTTATGATCTTTTACTATTTTAAAATAGTGATCATATCTCTTTATGTGAGTGATGTTTTTGTGATAATGTGAGTGAGTTTTTGAAATAAAAATGATACTATACAGATGAAAATTCTGGAAACCATTATATACATAAGATAGTAATTCTTATTTTGACAAATTTTCAAAAATATAGCAATTTAATTTCTTATTATAATTTCATAAAGGAAAAATAAATTAATGGTAATATTTTCACTATAATCTAAATGGTACCCACACATACCTCATTAAATAATTTTCAAGTAGTGTAGATTTCAGTGTATGTAATAACTTTTCTCTAAGAATTAAGATAAAATTCATCCTCCATTCTTTAAAAAAAATCATTTAAACAACTTGGTACAATTTTAGGCGATCTTGATGCATGTCCTCCGGCCACAACAAACAGGAAGACAAACATCCTTCTCTCCCTAATAGTGCCTTTATCATCAACCAGAAGAGGTTTCAAAAAGTATCTGATCACGTTTCTCATTTACGCCAAGAAGGACACGATTTATGTTATGCCAAACGCATCATCTTCCTCCGCCCTTTTGCGTACATTCTCTAGTCTTCCAAAGGATACCAATACACCATCTAATCCAATGGGTCATTTATTTTAGTTCCAAATGATTAATTTTACAGCTCTCTTTGCCCACCAGGAGGCAGTGCTATCTAAAAGAAATCAAGGCACGAGAGGTGTGATGATATTGGGAAAACAATCCAGAGTAACTGGATTTAATCTTTTAACTAATAAATTAAATAATGATTTAATGCTGTGTATAATATCACACGAATATTATTCAGACTTTTTTTTACATAATCCAATATTTTTTTTTACCTGTACACTAACATCTCAATATTGATATTTCCTTCAGTCACCAATAATCTTTTTATTCTAAACTTTTAGTAGAGTTAAATGGTTTCCTGAAAAATTTTTTAAAAACATTCCATAAACTGTTTCCTGAAATAGTTGAATGTCATGTTTCAAGAAATATCAAGTAATATTAACCAAAATGTGTTTGATGGCTTGATGAAATAACTTCGCTTATTTGCAATGGTTAGCTTTTGTGAAAGAGCGTGGTTCTTGAAATGGTCCTGCGAATGTTACATTCTTTTTGCAAAAGTCCCTGTTTTGTGTGCCAATGAGAAGTTATATGGTCTATCAGTTTTCCTTTTTGCTTAATCTCCCCGGGCCACTTTAAACATGAAATTTGACTTTATTAAAGAGATTATGTTTACTTGTGTTTTTTAAATGTGCATTTCTTCCTTCTTACCCAAGATCTTAACCTTTAACATAATAATATTTAAGTGTTTTGCAAGTTATTTTAAATTGTTTTTAATTATGAAGGATATAAATTTTATACAAAAAGGATCTGTAACTCTGTAAGTGATATTACACTTACTGACTTCTAGGAATCAAAGCAGACATATATTTTTTTGTCTAACTGCGATGGATTAGTTAATTTAGAGTTTTACCTATTATTACAAAAACCAAATAATTTTTCTGTTAAATAATTATAAGATGCATTTCATAGTTTTAACTCATTTACAGGTAACTTTTTTTTTGAATTACTTAGATAATATGATGTAAATGTTTTCACTGGAAGAAAATGCATGCCATTTTGCTAAAATTAATACCATCGTTTCCTTAAATTGTTGGTGTGTGGAATCCTTATCCATTGAACACTGGAAAATAGGGGAAAACTCCGGTCAAATGTGCACTGTGATATTGCAAAATTTCTATATAATCCTTTAGTGATGCTTACCTTTGCCTCATTAAGCATTTCCGTTGTATTTGACCAAGGATGTCCTTCCCCCACCACCTGCTTTTCAGGAAACAGCTAGTATCATTCAAAGCGCTGGAGCTACAAGAACCACATTCTGAGAAGTACTGATTTATATAACAATTTTCAAGATGTATCATTTGGTTTATACTCAGCACACTTAGGCTCAATTATTTTTCCCCCACTTAAGAACTTTTAATCTCCTTTCTCACCTATAATCCATATAAATATAATATACCACACAGAGCTGTTTTAAGGATTAAGTGAGATAAAGAGTATGACCCTTCTGAGTGAAATGAAAAGCTCTTGGTTTTGTGAGTTCTTATTTCAATATTTTTTGAAATATCTTTTAATACATTTTTAATACATCCATTGTAGAAACATAGAAACATTGTAGAAACATATTTACAGAAAAAATAAGCTTTAATTTCATAAAATGTTAAGATTAGAGGTCAAGACATGATAACTTTATTTTGCCTCATTATTTTACATAATTCTGTTATAATCCACAAATTTTCAAAACTTGAAGACATTTGACCTACTGATATTAAATAACCTCTGTGTACTGTCATATTTATATCTAGACTAACAGTATTCTTATCATGTCCCTACCATGATGCATGCAGATTCATAGAAGAAAAGAATAGTCCAATGCAGTCGACACTGCTTTGAACATAAACATATCTAGAAAATTATTCTTTGGGAAGTACAGTGTTATCAAGGAGTACTAATTTGTGATAAATTAAAAAAAACAAAGCCACATCTAATTTAACTCATTAATTATCAGTTAACTACTGTTACATTTAGAAATACTGCTTTATGCCAGAAGTTTTGTGGTAATGTTGGTCTGCCAGAAGAATTCAGAAAAGGAGAAGATATGATAAGTTCAGTTGCATCAAATAATAATGGGGAGGGCACCTGGGAATGAACTCTTGGTGATAAGCCTTTTCACTTTATAGGAAGACAAGATATTGTCTAGAAGAATGGGAAGGTACGGGAGAGATGAGGAATAAGGGAAAATATTCTAGGTCATGGGGCGTTAGTGGATTACAAATGTTCAAATATTAATGTTAAGCTGATGAGAAATAAAGGATAAATCAGAGTATATAGGAGAATAAATTCAAAGAGTAATTTATAACTAGGAAAGTATCACTAGCAAATTTGAGGACAGGAGTAATGCTAGTGTGAAGAGATTGCACAGGCTAGATGGAAGACTGATGTTGATTAATTGGTACTGCATTGAAAAGTATTGGGAACAAGCCAAGCAGTTTTCCAATTTAACAAGGTGCAAGGAGTTTTTGCAATCTCTGAAATTATTGTTCCATCTTTCTCTGACAACAAACAGAACAAAAGCTAAAACCTGCACAATGATCATGAAATCAGTTTCTTGGTGGTTTAGCACTCAGACTGTAGAACCAGAGTAAATTTCAATCCTGGGTCTACCACTACATATCTGTGTGACTAAAGCCAAATTACTTGACCTCAGTGTACTAATGTCCTCATCTGTATGAAATATGGGTAATAATAGTTCCTTCTTGATAGGATGATTGTTTTGATGATTAAATAAGTTATTTAATTCAGAACACTTTGCAAGAACTCTGCAGGGTCTGACATTTCACCTTCTTCACAAACTAACAAGTGAGGCTCACAGTTTCCTGGATGCTGGCAGAAGACACAAGACTCCTGTATCAGAGACAATGAACAGTTTATTACTCACAGTCATAGCAATAGCCAGAGTACCAGCATTTGTGCCAGATCACACAGGGCCATGAGAAGAGGACCAGATGATGCCTGTGCTTGCAGCATTTTGTGTTACAGGAGAGGAACACTCTCCTCCCTGGCCCAGCTTAGGAATCTCAAATATTTCATAATGGACAGGAAACATACTTGACATTTACTCTGTAGAGAGACATTTTCTTTATTACACTTGATAGTAAACATTCTTGCCCTTTGCTCCAGAGGGAGACACTTTTTTTACCTTCCTAGGATATTTACTACACTAAATCCCTAAAAAGAAAGTCTGAAATAAAAAACAGTCAGTGTCTTTTCTCTCAAGGCATGCAAAAATGCAAGAGACCCATAGAGAATTGTCTCTAAGAGCACTGAGAATAGTGGGGGGCACAAAAAACCCTGCTCAATAAACATGTATGATTGCCCCCACCCCACCGTCATCATCCTCATTCAGAGAGGTCTTTTCTCTGGTTATTCTCTGGAGTGCAAGAGAATGTGGAACAAAGCATCTGTGGGCCTCTCCTGTTTACAGCCTTTCTGTTGATGTGTCGTGGAAGGCTAAATGTTTCTGAATTTGCTTCTAAGGTAAAAGAGCTATATAAACATATAAGCATATAGATAGATGCATACAGAACCACATATACAATATTTTTTTCTCTCCATGTTAATGCATGGTCATTTAAAAAGTCAAACGACTTCAGAGAGTTAAAAATAGTAATTAGAGTAACTCACAATTTCCGTGTAATTGATAAGTGCCCTGCATAAGGTGTTTCCTTGCTTTATCTTGATTTTATATAAATGAATAGTTAGCATTTATGAGTACTTCTTTATTGCCAAGTCTTCTGCTAAGAGCTTTCCATGTATTATCTTATACACACTCAGAAGAATTTTATATACTAACAAGAAAGTAAATTTACTGATAATCTATCTAAAAATGATCATGATTGCCATTTTGATTTATGCGAAATCAAAAATTTTTATATATGCATATATTTTTGCAAAAAACCTTCAGTATTCTTCTTTCAGAAATGTTAATGCATACCTATGTTTCTCAAAAGTTTACAAACAGTTAATGGTGGATGCTGTGATTTGGTTGACTCAACAACTATTTCAACACTAATTAACATGCTTTCTTTTTACTGACTTTTTACAAACTCTAGAAAATTAAAAGTTACATCTACATTTCAAGATTCCCTTGCAGTTAGCCTTCTAGATGTGTTTTAGGTTTCTCCTATCAGATTAATGCAAGTATGGCCTTTTATGAAATTCTTTTTGGAAAACAAGCATGGTTTGGGGACAGAAATTTTCCTTTTACAGATAATGGCAAAGGCAGCATAGTTCTGAACCCAGCAGCTGGAATGACAGCTTCCTTACATAGTTCATCCTGAGAATGGCGGAAGCAGTAAGAACTATGAGATTCCTGCTCTGTGGTGGGGTTGTAGAAGTTCTAAGAGCTCAGTAGAGAGCCCGTTCTTTAATCCTGTGAACTAAGTTCTATACCTCTTAATAAATATTTTTACTTAAAATAGTGCAGATTCTATTGTCTGTAACAAAGAGCCTTGGTTAGTGCATCAGTCCATTCTAGGACTACAACAACTAGGGATCTGTATGGAAGAATAAGTAGAGAAAGGATTATGAGAGATCTAATTACCACATTGTTGGGAAGGACTCCAGGAAGGAAGCCTGTCTGCAAGGCTGATGCAGGCAATGACAACCAGGAGGTACAAGGTGTTAAGCCCAAAGAGTAGAGCAAACACATGCATTGTTCAGGTACATGTTAAAACCAGGTTGTGCTATCTATCTTGCAAACGTAACCATAGGAAATTCTTCAGCTAGACCTGATGATGATTGATACAGTCACTTACTCAAACTTTTGGGTTGACCATCAACTATGTGTCAAATACAGTTCTTGGCACTAGAGATATAGTAGTGGACAAAATGAGGAAAAGTTTCTGCCCTTCTGGATCTTAGATAGCATCTCCTAAGAAATCTGACCATATCACAGGATAGTTGCTATTTTCTAAAAAAACAGCTAAAATCCCATGAAAAGCACAGGCAATTTTTCTTCCTTACTCCTCCCCTAACTATCCCCTTTGTCTACTTTACCTCAGTTCCTGTCTGAAACATTCTAAGACACTGGTACTAGAGGTTGGTGGAGGCAGGCAAGTAGATGGAAGCTGGTAAATCAGAATCCATGCAGCATACAATAGACTCCATCTTTGAGAGGTTAGCATTCTGCTACCTGTAAATTACCCCCCAAGCCTTCAGATCTTACAGAAGAAATAAGTTCTGATTCTGATTCTCTTAATCTTATCCCCAAATCTCTTCCCAGTGGTTCAGAATCATGGTAATTAAATGGTAATTTTCATGAAGTAATTCTCATGAATCCACAAAAGGAAAGGACTCCATGTCCTCTATTGGCCCTGTTTGGTCTTCATCAACATTCTATCGTCTCAGGGAAATGAAGCAGCAATGCTTTAACAAGATGACTTGGAACACACAGCAGTCAGACTTAAAATTTACCCCCAGAGTTATCATTACTTTTCTGGGTTTTCTGGTGTGGTAATTCTTCTGCTTTATTATGCAAATTTCTATTCTCTCACAAGCATGGTAGGACTTTATTGTTCCATTATAATTTTTTTTTTCTTTTTAGTAAGGAAGATTGGCCGTCAGCTAACATCAGTTGCCAATCTTCCTCTATTTTGTATGTGGGATGCTGCCACAGCATGGCTTGATGAACAGTGTCTAGGTCCACACCCAGGGTCCAAACCCGCAAATCCTGGGCCACTGAAGCTGAGTGCACAAACTTAACCACTATGCCACCAGGCAAGCCCTCCATTATAATTTTTAATAAACAGTGTTTTAAGTTATCCTTAAAAAAAATCTTGGTGTGAAGGCTATTATATGTAAATATAATGTTAGTTTAAAATGTTAATGTATTATATGCAATATTATAAATTATATGATCTATATGATAGATCATATAATATAGCTTATGTAAATAACAAAATGATACTATCACAATATTATGTTATCATGGATGTGACGTATTTTCTGTTTGTGTATTTGTTTTGTTGTTGTTATGCTTGTTGTAAAGGCCTAAAAGGAGAGCTGATATACATCAATTCTTGGCCATGTACCACACATCTATTTTTTCCTTTCTTCAGTTTATTATATCTATAAAAAAACTCTGAAAAGTAGACACAATTTTTATGTGAGGAAAATGAATCCTGAAGGTTAAGTAACGCACCAAAGATTATACAGCTAATAAATGCTTGAAGCTTAATTTAAATAAACTTACTGATTTTACTTGGGATTGTTGTTCTCCTAATTATCTATATGCATCCTATTGCATGTATGATATAGTGAAATCTTTCTAATTTGGGGTAAGTCTATATATGAGAATGTGCTCATTGTTTGCAACTACATAGTAATCAATATAAACTACATTGTGTCCATTGCAAGATGGAAAAGTCCTGTGTCCTCAAAAAGTGAGTACGTAGGTTAATTATTTAAATGTCAGAATCCCAATGAAAAACGCATGCTTCGTAGCTAATAAAAATGTGAAATAGGTGGGACTAATTACATGGGAGAAAAACATAAACCTTTGCCCTAAAATAAATAATTTAATTGTTTTGTGATTTGAACAAGTGAAAGTTAATTTTATTTATTTCAAACATCAATTATAAAATAAACAAGTAAAATTAAAACGTTAAATTACCTTTTATAAGGGGCCTATAAGGCGGTAGTCATTTGGTTCAATCTGCAAACAGCACATGATAAATATGTGGCAAAAAAGCATACTGTTTAATAGAAATGCTTCTTTGTTTTTTTTTCATTTGATGAGAAGTAACTTCATTCTTTTCTGCCTGGTTAAACAGCGTCAAAGAACAATGCCATGTGATGAAGAGTCAAACTGCCTGGGCTAAATTCTGGCTTAAACTCACTAGCCATGTGACTGTAGGCAAGTTACCTCATTAGTTTGAGCCTTAATTTTCTCTTCTCTAAATGAGGTACCACCAAGAGCACTCATCTAATTGGGTTGTTGTGAGGATTAATTATGATTACACATAGAAGAGTTTGGAACAGTTTCAGCACATAGTTAATATTCAATAATGTTAGCTTAAATACTTTTAATTTACTCAGTGATTTTACGTATGAACTAAGATTTGGGGAATTGTTTAATGACTATGTAATGAATTATCTTAGATGGAAGCAGAAAGATATCTGTAGTAAGGCTAAGGATACCTTTCAACATCAGTATTATTCATAGCATTGAACTTAATCATCTATTTTAACAAATATTGAATTTAATTTTGACTAAACAGATTTACCTTAAATTCATTTTGTTCAATAACTTAAGTAGTTTTATCCAGAGCATGAGTTTATCCATAGGACTTGTGTCCTATGACCCTGGCTAATCAAAAGATGAATGTGTAGGGTTACTTAATCAAATTTTTAAAAATGTATTAATCACATATTTTTAAATTTCTCTATAAATTTTCCAATTTATAATTTTGGGATTTTTTAAAAAAAGATTTTCTTTTTAGGGTCACATAAGATAATGAATGTGATAACATATGACAGTACTTAGCATATTACCTGGAATCTGATAGGTATGCAGTGAATGTTGATTAAATCTAATTAGATTGCAGTTTATGATGTATGTGCATATTTGTATATGGACAGATATATGTTCATATTATATATAATATTAACTATCATTATTCACAATAATTTCCATAAGCTTACATATAAAATATATATTTTGAATAAATTTTTATATATTTATATATATACTTAGATATGTAAAGAGATAAAATTAAATTGCTTTCCACCTTTGAAAAGCTATGTATTACAACACACAAACACACACACACGAGCACACAGAGTTTCTTTATCGTAAAAATCAGGACTTATCCAGTTTTTGTCTCTCTATTAACACCCTGTCAAATGCCTTCTTCTTAAAAAGTGTTCAGAAAATATTTGTGAATAAATGATGACTGAACTAGACGACATATTCAGTTACAAAATGTCAGTGTACTTTCACATGAAAGCGTTTAATGCAATCCATGATGGATTATTTAGACTATTGCTACATAGAAATGTAATATGTTGTTTTCTCTCAAAATTGATTACTTTTACCAGTCTTCTATGTTTAGACAATAACAAAGATATTCCTTTTCCGTCATTTTTCAAACGTATAATGTAGGAAAACCATATGGGATAGCCTTTATTAACTTTTTACATTTATTGTCATACATAAAATTTCACTTAATTTTAAGAGTTGAGGGTCATAAATGTGGAAGCACACATTTTCACTATGAATTAAAACAATTGATATCCGGATCATATGTTATGCCTCCCTAAATTTTTAATGAATAACATACATAAATTGTGATAAGTGCAAAGTGTTTTCATTTTATAAGAAGCTTTAGGGATTATACATGTATTACCAAAATTCTATTTTCCCCAGTTCAGGAAAAGTATGTGTCATATTATAAAAAATGCCAAATTTCAGATGTGAAGAGAAAGAGCTTTCTTCACAGCTGACTGACAAAGTCAAATTTACAGGCCAAAAAATTTTGAGCAACATAATCAAAGGGCTATAGAACCAACAATAGGAAGTTGCTTAAGTCTTTGATTAGGATAAATGTGTGTAGATATGAGTAGGTTAATTACTTCAACCATGCAATAAATATGTGGGCAATATAGACTTTTAACAGATTGTTTACTTGTTTCCATGTTTTGTTACTAAAAATATCACTCAATATGGAATTGATGGGGGTAGTTAATGAGGAAGACAGATTTATCTAGACTGAAATGAAAGAAGGAAAAATGTGTCGCACCCTCACGCTGAAGTATTAACTGAGGAGGACAGAGGAACAGGAACCGGGTCTGAGCTCAGTTAGAATGCTTTCTCTAGCTTTCTGGAACTTGAGAAAGAACACTGAGTCAGCAAATGGCACTGATTTTTCTTACTTTTTAATTAAAGAAATGTAAACCTACTGGACACAAACACAAGAAGATATTATGTGTGTGGATAAAACAAAAGTATGGTAAGCTAGCTTTAGTGTCAACAGTGGTGAAGGGAAAAATAATCTAAACTGCATTTATGGTTTCCATGATAGACTAGAATACATCAGCACGAACATCTTGCCATTATTCAAGAATTACTTTTACCCAATATGCTGCAAAATAAGAAAATAATTATCCACAATTAAAACAATTATCAAATTACCGTCATCAATTAACTACAGTGTTAGATGTCAATAGGATTTTTGGAAATTAAATGGGAAACAATATTCTAAGCAGGTCAAACCTATGAAGATTGTCTCAAACTATACTAACTTGCATAGTCTTGCTTAATTCCTGTTTTAAACAGGTCCGACTCTAAGGTTTATGGGACCTGGACCAAGACTACAAATAAAGTACTCCACCCATCCCCTCACACTCCTTGGTTTTCCCTCCTCTTCTGTTACACATATATGCATGCCTTTTCCATTGTTTTACCCCTGGGGAAAATTAAAAAAGAAAAAAAATCTGCCCTGAGAAGTGACCTGTGCAGGTCCATGAAGCAGGCTCAGCGCCATTGTTAGGGAATTCTGGAGTCCAATTTCCCTGAGCAAGGCCCAGAAGAGAGCAAGGCACAGACTTGGACTTAGCCCCATGAACTGCTGACCTTGCCAAAAGGGGAAGAGCCAGAGGAGGGCAAGGGCTGGGGGGGGGCCTCTAGAGCAAGGGGCTCAAGGCAGGAACCCTTGCAATTGAGCTATCAGGGCCTATGGTGTGCAGATCACATGCCAGATGGTCTGTATGCTGTCATGATGTAGACGATGGTGATGATGATGATCATCATCATCATCATCATGAAGATTATTGTCTAGTCCCAGTCAATACTGCTTGAGAAGGTATAATGAGTTGGAAAATACCACTTAAGAAAGGTACAATGAATAGGGAAATTTGCACTAGAAAAAGCTTAGAAAAGGGGACCACATTTGGAAGAACATTGGCTTACATGAGATAAAATCATATTTTGAAAAACTTGAGAATTTCATGAAAGATATGATGAAACATATCTTTATGTATTAGGAAAACATGCTATCCACTGTTGTCTCATTATCTAGCATGTTTTGCTGTTCTTCCTGATCCCATCCTCTGTTGACCCTATTATGCTAACTTAGCAAGTGGTCTTCTGGAAGTATGAAAATAAATAGCTAAAAAGTACACAAAATCGTGTGCCCTCTAGTAGACTGATGGTGTTGGTGTTCCAAGATTAACGTGCTTTAAATTGTTGTTCTAAATGGCAAGGAAAACTATTGAGTCATAGTGCCTCCATTGCATATCTAACACAACTTCCTCAGTACATATGCGTTTCTTAGGTACCAGATATTTTTTATAAGAATTTTAGTGCGGGGGGCTGGCCCGGTGGTGCAGTGGTTAAGTTCGCACGTTCCACTTCTCGCTGGCCCGAGGTACGCTGGTTTGGATCCCGGGTGCAGACATGGCACCATTTGGCAAAAGCAGTGCTGTGGTAAGCATCCCACATATACAGTAGAGGAAGATGGGCACGGATGTTAACTCAGGGCCAGCCTTCCTCAGCAAAAAGAGGAGGATTGGCAGTAGTTAGCTCAGGGCTAATCTTTCTCAAAAACAAACAAACAAACAAAAACAGAATTTTAGTGTGGTGTAATAAAATTTGGAAGTATCAGGAGACACTTTGAGAAAAATGCTTTCAGTTTTATTTTAGGGCTCTGAGTCTTGAGTGAATTTATCTGAAAAAAAACAGAAACAAGGTCAGGTAGAGATGTTGCAAAGACTTTGGCTATTGTCTGGTCATTCTAGAAAGAACAGGGCTGGCAAGTAATCTACAGATGACAGCATACAGCCCATCTGGCATGTGGTCTGCACACCACAGACCCTGTGATCTCAACCACAGCAGGAGGATTCCACATGGACTAACCATCCAGGCACTTTCAAAGCTTGACGTGAAGGGAAAATTACTAGAGAATAGGAGCAGAGAGCTCCCACCTCTCCATCTAGATTTTTTTTAAACATTACTTTTAAACCATTTAACTAAATGATTAAACCTATCTTCAATTTTCAGTGTGAGCATCCTTCTTGGAATTAATTGAGGCGGTTACTAGACTTCATGAAATCACAAACCCAATATCAAGCAGTGTTACTGATGTATTTGATGGTTAGTGTAGATTTTGTCTCTAGAAGATGCTGAAATTGCTCAGAAAAAGATAGCTTTAACTCTAAGACTACTTCCTCCAAATCTGAAAATCTATTCCAATTCTCTTAGAATTCCCAAATCATGCCCAGCCCTGTTGTGAACTATATTTCATCCAAAGTTCTATATTGAGATTATTTAATGTTAGAAAGATACTCCGAAAAATGCCAAGAACATAGAGATACCTCAATACAATTACAAATCTCATTCTTATTTGAAGCCTGGGGAAGCTATTAAAGAAATTTAATCAGAAAACTAAATCCCCATGTAAGTTAAAATCCATAGACACTAAAGTCCAAAGGAATTAAAATCCCCCAAAATCAATTATCTAGCCCCTTCAAATCCAAAGAAAATAGAATTGTCTCCATTCCTTATCTTGCTCAGCATGAGCCCTCGGGGACATCAGAGCTCGCTTGTAATGAGGCTTCTTTCAGCAGCTGCAGCCTGGGCATCTGTTTTCCACAGGGTTGGTATGGTTCTCTCACAAACTGAGAATCTCAATTAGATCAATACCAAGTCTGATGTGCCTCTCTTTTTGAGAGTCCAAAGATTATCACAGTCTGTATTTCTCTCCAACAAGTTTTGTAAAGAAGTTCATTTCTAGAACCCAGATGAAGGTATTCTGGTCAGAATTATGTTTTCAGAACCTAGGATTTAGATTTGACAAAGACCAAAACAGAATCTCAATGCTATCTGAATGAGGCTAGAGCATAAAAATATACTTTGTTTCAACCACTCTAGGATGCCAATTAATCTATGCCGGTTCCCCATATCTATGAACTTTGAAATTAGTTTCAACCAAAAGAAGACTCTGACCAAGAGATTAATTATGGCACCATATTTACCTTATCTGGGAGAAGAGTAATTGCTTATGAACACTCTCTTCTTTCTCAGATGATGGCTTTTGAGACATGACCACCTTCTCTTGAAGTTTGGAAATATACAGTAAAACCAGCTTTAGCAAGTCTTAATTTATGCACTTTTCTTTCTCATCCAGCATATTAAACCTCTTTTAATTTCCTGTCTTAACTGAGTTTATCTTAAAAGCAGAGCCTTCGAAAGGCTTACATGCTAATGTTTTATGGAGAGCACATCCTCAGGAATTGAGGGATAGTAAATAAGGACGAGAGAAAGAGAATGTTGGAGAGCCAGAGAGGCAGTGCTCTACAAAGCTGGCTGTCACACTTTATAACAAACTAGTTGTTTGATCTCACAGGACATCTGTAGTGAAACCATATGAAGCTATTCCATCTGCAAATAGTCTATCTGTGGGGGCGAAGGGGTAAGAATTTATCTGAACTTATCCATCGACCATTATATACACCGGTCAAAGCTTGCCGCATAGGCACTGACTTTCAGGCTGTGTATGCATGCATGCTGAATTGTATATGGTGCCTCAGTGGGCAGTGTGTGTGTGGCAAAACATGTTATTGGAGCACGCTCATGAAATCAGAGAATAAAAGCAGTCACCAAAGTCTGTATCGAGGGCAGTGGCAACTGGGATCTGGCTCCATGACTGAGGAAACAGTTGAATTGTGGCTTGAGTCATTCAGTCAGGAAGCAAATCAAATAGCCAAATCAGAAGTAATGAATAAAACTGAATCCAGTACCTTTTACTTTTCCTTAAGCCCTAGGTTTCTGGCTCTCCAATGCTACAGGGAATGTGGATTCTTTGCAGCGACCAAGCCTCCATCCTTTCTTGTGGACTAACATTTCCAGTGCCTTGCCACAAGAGGCTCATTATACTGCCTTGTTACTGTGGAATTGTTCAGACCTGTGAATCCTATCTCATGGGGAAGGTTTTACTCCTATTTTGGTTGTAACATCTCTCTCAGAAGATTCCAAACTTAAACATCTGCTAATGCTTCAGAGAGTTTGTACTGAGAACACAGTGAGGGCTATAGGTCTATCATGAGTTATCTAAGTGACTATCACTTCTTAGATTTTGAATGCTTTAGATCTTGAGTGGCATTTCCACCTGATATTTTTTATGCAATAATGGAAGATAACTTCTATTGTTTTATTTTCCTACTGGTTCTCTTCTCCTTTTAGAAAAGCCATGGGTAACATGTTCCTGGATCTAACTACTTGCTCCTTTTACCATCCTTATGTTTCTGTCCAGACTCTTCTTGTTTTTCTAAGATTTCAGAGTCACTATGCTCTGAGTCTGCTAAATTCATCCATTGTTCAAACAAATCGTGTGCACCTTCACTTTTTTGACTTCGATAATCCCACCCAGGAGATGTTGCCATCTTACTACAGCATGGATTGAATCTATCACCATCCTATCTGCCTTCCTGTCATGGGCCTCTTTTTTGCTTGCTTTCTTTTATGATCTCAATTCCACAAATTTATCAAACATATTCTCTCAAGGTGCAGAAAATTCCTGAACAGCCAACTAAATGTAACTTGAACATCTAAAGTTATTGTATTACTTTTTAAATCTTGGGCATGTGGATTAACTTAATGAATTCCAGCTTAGTTCTTCCACAGTTTCCTCTTTAGCCCCGAATGCAAAATGAAATTTGAAGTATCAAACCTCAGGCTGAAAATTATAATTTAAAACCAGGATCTCTTTAGTGTTATGTAGCATGCCTGAAATCCAGCTGCCTTACTGTATAAAAGTCATTCTCTGTAGACAAGGCTGAAAAGCCTAATGCAAGTAGTAAATTACTATTCTGCTCTTTGAAGTCTAAATGATAGGTATACAGGAAGATTCTCTTTTCCATACAATTGAACTCTTGTTTCAGTTAAATCTGATGACTCGGGCCTCTGCAGCCCACTGGCAGCGTCCGCTGAGGTACCACTGCTTCCGCACACGCACTGAGGGTGGGGCGACTCAAGCTGCCATAGACTGTACTCAGGAGCCAGGATTGCTCCTTTACTGAGCTTTATAAGGCTTTTGAGTGTGCTATGGAATTTTCTATCCACATATAGTGCATTTTGGTTTCAGAGATCCATATGGCTTCTATTTTGCTTAAATCCAGGTTGCCCAGTACCTTTATCTAGAGCAATGCACTTTTGCTTACTGCCTGGTATTTGCAGGCATGTCTTTATATCTCTTCCAAAAATTGCCTGTGGACAAGTCCTTCATAAGCTGCAATGACTAACCAAGGAAGAAAAAAAAATATCTCAAATGTTTGATTTAAGGCTGTTGACAACCTAAAATTCACTTACATAACCTAATCTAAGCCTCTACAAAAACAAACAAAAAGACTCTTATTTACTAGTGTCCAAAGTAGAGACATATGCTATGATTCCAACCAATTCGATATATCTAAATTTTTTCCTATATAATTTACCTAAAAGCCATAGATAAAATAAAGCTTCTATGAGATTTTCAAGTTTTGTCAATTGGATATTTTTCTACCAAAATTCATTAGCAGGGTAGATTAAAATTTATAGGCTTAGGACTATCTCCTTTTATGTAATATTTTTCACAGGTTTTCTTAATTGAAGAAATAATTGGAATGTTTTGAGCTATGACTGAAATGAAATCTGGGTTACATTATTTCGTTTTCGCTGTGATTTTTGTTTTCACTGATAGTCCATGTTTACTTGAAGAATTTATATATCCTGCTCAGATATTTAAAATTGCATCAAGGCAAGAGAATCAGTGTTGATAATCTGAAGAGCTGGTATAAAGCTTATTAAAATTCAGTATTTTTACCTCTGAAAAATCATGAAGATTTCCGTGGGTGCATGTTCCTCAGGATAAATCATATTTTTCTTTGCCCAAACCTGAAAGGTGATATTTGAGTTTATGTCTCTCTTCTGTCTGCTGCCTCCCAGAGATGCCCCCAGGGAGGGTTCATGCAAGTTGTGTATCAACATTTGATGTGCACAAGATAGTGTATTCCTGGCTATTACCCTTTGAACACAGAGCATCACATAGGGATTTAGACTCTACATACCTACTGAATATCCACATAGGCGAAAAGTACTCACCTAGGCTTATCAAAGATGCAAACTCATGAAATATTTCACTTGTCCTCTAGAAGCTTGTGATCTACTAGATAAGTCAAAAATACACAGGCAGAGAAATATTACAGTAGAATAAACAAGACTCTAGAGAGGAAGAACAAATAATAGATTTTAGGAAGCCTTTTGGAAGAGTGAGATTTTATATGAAAAGTGGGCAAAGCTTGAAAATTATTTATAATAGGGATTCACTTCCCAAGCAATAGACACAACTTAAACAATGTCTAAGAGTGAACAGAGTACAGTGACAAGCACCTGTTCATTGAGAGGGCCGGACAGAGATAAGACTGAAAATACAGGAAGCACTATGTCTCTAAATTTTTAGTAAAATATGATTTTAAATATTCTATCCCGCTGTTAGGCCATATGTCCAACCATATGTCCTGGTTTTACTTTGGAGACTCTGATCTCTGGACGAGGGACCAATTTGTGGGGAGCTTATTCCAGAAATTCAAGTCAGATCCTTTGGTATACAAGCTGATGTGACTCTGGGGATGGAAATCTTAATTGTTTGATGATAAAGAGAATGATGGCTCAGCACAAGAGTGGCACTGAATATCTAACTTCAGAGTTCCCCTAACTATGAACCCCCAATCTTCCAGGCATTATTGCACCCTAGTTTTCACTGTCCTGCACATTTCCCATAACACTATAGCCAAGTAAGAAGGCAGTGAAGCAGCTGTCTTTTTCCTTCCTGGGGGCATCTATAAACTGTTCTAGTGTTTCTGATTTTTATTAGGCTATAGAGCATTCCTCAGAATCTAATCAACTTAAACACAGAGTTACCAAATGGCCCAGCAATACATCTCCTAGGTATATATTCAAGAGAAATAATAACATAGGTTTAGACAAAACTTGTACACAAATGTTCATAGCAACATTACTCATAATAGCAAAAAATTTCAAACATTCCAAATACCTATCAACTGATGAATAGATGAACAAATTTGGTATAATACAATGGAATATTGTTCTGTTAGAAAAAGAAATGAAATACCAATATATGCTACAACATGGATGGATGAACCTTGAAAACACACTAGGTGAAAGAAGCCGGATACAAAAGGCCGTATATTGTATAGTTGCATTTATATAAAATGTCCAGAACTGTCAAATCTATAAATGCAGAAAGTAAATTAGTAGTTGACTGGGCAGGAGAAGTAAGGAGAAGGATGGAGAGTGACTATTAATGGGTGTGGGGCTTCTTTATCGGGTGTTGAAAATGTTCTAAAATTAGATTGTAGTGATTGTTGCACAGTCCTGTGAATATATTAACAGTCATTAAATTGTACACTTTAAATGGGTGACTGTATGGTATGTGAATTGTTTCTCATATGTTCCTCCGCTATTTTTTCTTGTTATCATGACAATCATGTTATAATGCAAGACTATGCATCCTATTTAACTTCTCTATGATCTTTAGCAATAATGCGTCACCACTCCAGGGTGCTTTGACAAATTTATCATTTTATAGGTATACAAATGCATTAGAAATTGGAAAAAAGGGTTTGAGATATATTACATGATACAACTTTTTATTTTGGATTAGTGTTGTCTCCTAAACTCCCAAGTTCAGTGTGTTGAACTCTATAAAAAGCAAATTAACCTACAAGTAGGAACAAAGCTTCAAGAAATGGTTCAGAATCACCACTTATGTTTATATTCTGTACTAGTAAATAGTTGGGAAAATTGTCCAAAGATGTAACAGGTTCTATTTCTTAAAACAAAACAAAGCAAAAGGAAACAAAAAATGCCTAGAAAATTTGCTTAAAATTGCATGTAAAAAACCGCACAGCAACACTACCATGCTCCTGTTCATCTTTATAGCCACTACTACACTTAATCTGTAGAGAGCTGTGCCGAAATACATTGAGTTGAAAGATAATTTATATAATGTAAATAGGAAGAAGCACAAGATACTAAATGATATTGAAATTTTTATGTATGCACAAAGTAACATAGGAATAAAAAATAACACTTATTCTCTGTATATAGCAGTTTTATTATTTTTATTTTTATGCCACCTATTAGCTTCAAGTCTGTGAGTTAATGCTTTTAAATATTATTAATTATATATCAAGGTGTATTACTTTCTCTTATATTGTCTGCTGGTAATTTAAAGGGCAATCAGAGCTCCTATAACCTTGAAATATGAATCCAAAGAGTGCTTTTTTGGGTGACATATGTTATATTTGTAGCTTTTTGCATTATGCAGGTTCCTACTGAAACAATTATTGTATTCATTTTGTGCTTTTGCCTTTCCACAGAACTGCTGCATTTCATTAACAATGAAGGTCATGTTCTGGTTCACTCCAAGTACACTCCTTTGCCCCTACCCCAGATCCTAGCATGCTATTAATAGTGCCAGCTCTGGTTAACGTTTACATTGGATTGAGAGGAGATATTACAGTGAAGTGAAAATTAAAGCCTGCTAAAATGCTCCTGCCAACAATTAGACTGGGGCACAAGTACATTTTTCATTTATTTCAATGGGTCAGATTAACAAGTCTGCATGCCACGTTATCATAAAAGGTGGACCAGGCTGTCAGTTCTGATTATTGTTAAAGGAATGGCATTTCTAAGAAGGCTTTGTTAAAGGAGAACACATCTATTGCTAACTAGTAGTGTAAATGTATGTAATTATTGGACACTTTTTGCAGGATGTTAGAAGCTTCCATCAATCAAAGGTCAATTTTTCATTTCTCCCTTTCTATGTATTTTTTCTTTTCAATTTAATTTTTTTATAAAATCCAATCCCTTTATGTAAGCTAAATAGATAGAAGAGAAACGTTCTTGCATTTCAATAGCTGTGGATTAACTAAGCCGGTTTAATTTAAAATACTACAGTGCAAATTTCTATCCTAGAGGAAGACTGAGTAAATCAAGTCTGAATTTAGGCACTTCATCCTCCATATTAAATATGAAAAAAAAAGAGAATGACCTAAAGTCATTCATGCTAAAGGAGATCAGAGTCCAGCATTTTTTTCTATCTAGTTTATTGTCTTTTGGGTAATGATGTTTATCTTCTGGAACATGGATGAAAATTGTATTAAATAACTCATTGTTTTTCTTCTATATTATAAGAGCACATATCACATCATTGTTTCTACAGAACAGGAATATTCAATAAAATTTTTCTGTCCCTGTCAGGAGAATAGTGCATGAGTTATAAACTATCGCTAGATTAAAAAACATATTAAAGATGACTTTGTTATTGAATCAAGCTTAGTCAAATAACCGTCCTTTATCCAATGTCACTCTTTCTTACCAAAATTAAGTGAACCTAAATATTCTAAAGCATTAAGAGATACTGTTGAAAATTAAGCAATGGATCTTGAGGTTAGTTTCCTAACTCCTTCACCTGTGCCTAAGCCGTGACTTGGCACCACGGTTCTTTGATCATTTAACTTTTACTATCACTATGTAGAACATCTGCATATGCTTTATTTTATACTAAATGTTTCAGTTTTATGAAAATCACGATGAAGACAAGTTGGCAAGGTTATCTCACTCATGGTCATTATATTAATCCAGGACATCAGAATTTAAATTTCAGAATGTTTAACAATATACTTATAACAAATTTCCAATTTTATGCAATTTTCATAACATTTTTAAATGAATGCTTTATTATGGTATAATTTACATAAGAAAATAAACAAATTGGCAGTATACAATTTGATGTATACCATGTCACTGAACCTTCCAAATTTCCTCTCGTGCCAACTCACTACTCAATCAGTAGCAACTTCAAGAGTTACCCATGATCGTGACTTCTGAAAATGAGTTTAATTTTACCTCTTTTAACCAGATATAAATGAAATAATTGAATTCTTTGTGTTCAACATTCTAGAATATTTATAACACATATTGCTTGAAGCTATAGTTTGTTCATTTTATTGCTATGTAGGATTACACTGTGTGAATATGTCACAAGGTGCTTACACTTTGCACTGTTAACCAGTATTTGGCTAAAACAGGGCAGGGATTCAAGCCCTGTTTTGCCTGTCTTTTGAGCCTGTGCTACGTCTACTACCCTTTCACTTTTTTAAAATAAGTTGAATATTGTGAAATATGGTGTTCCAGGCATTGCAAAGTTGACATAAGGAGATATACGTAACCACAACACAGAATTTACCAAACCGTATAAAATGTTTTAGTCCTGATACTTTTCCTAAAAATCTAAGTATTTAAAAAGATAGCGTGGGGCTCGCCCCATAGCCTAGTGGTTAAAGTTCTGCATGCTCTGCTTCAGGGCCCTGGGTTCACAGGCTGTAATCCCAGGTGTGGATCTACTCCACTTATCAGCCATGCTGTGGAGGCGTCCCACATACAAAAAATAAAGGAAGATTGGCACAAATGTTAACTCAGGGCTAATCTTCCTCAAGCAAAAAAAAAAAAACAAATTAGCAACAGATGTTAGCTCAGAGCGAATCTTCCTCACAAAAATATAAATAAAAAAGAAAATTAAAAGAAGAGTGTTTGTACACATTTTTATTGTACCATTTCTCTATGTCATAATTTTTATTTGAAAAATATACTTTCTTGGTTTTAAAATATTTTAATGTGTTGATGATTTTATATACTATGGTTCTTCATAACCCCTCCATATTAATAACTTCAGAATGTTGGGTGGTAGAATTATTTTATTTCTTTATAATAACTAATATGTTATCAACAACTGATGAACTACTGTGGGTTAATTGTGGGCCTGGTAACAAGTTACAATAAATGGCGCCCCCTCCTTAAATCTCTTAGTGCCTAACCATCTGAAAATAAGATTCCAGTTAGCTATAAGAAAGTCAAAATATCCCAGGGATTAACATAGGATGTTAGCAGATGACTTATGCATCTATTTTTTATAAATAAAAAAATATTTAATGATCTAATAATTTAATGACTTGGGAAATCCCTTCCCAAAGCCATGAGACTATTTCCTTTTTTTTTTTTGCCACTGTGCATTATTTAAAAATAATCTAACATGAAAATAGAAAATTGCGATATTGAATAGAGTCACAGAAATTGAATTATTTTAAAAGCAGGAAGTCCTCTTTGAAAAACCACATGAGCACAACAAAACAAAAGAAATTGTATTGGCTTATTATTAAGCCACTTAGAGCAGTGAACAACTGGGACTTAGGAAATATTATTTCTTTTTTGTTACCAAAAGAATACTAGTTTAATTCTTGAATAGTCATTCTACTGTAGAAATATAGGAAAATTGGCATTAATCACATGTTTTTAACTTATATAATAACAGCATATAAAATTTCCTTACAAGAAACACAGAGGACATGTATTGTCTAATTTTTGATATCATTTATTCATTTATCTGCTTCTCGTTATTTAAGCATCACAATGCCCAGGGATTTTCC